>NC_086453.1:283262031-283392031 GCF_028390025.1 Pseudophryne corroboree
CATTATTTGAAGAGATAATATTATTTCCTATGAAAGAGCTTTAGAGTCCACTGTCATCAGGTTTGTGTGTATTGCTTTATGTCCTTATTACATTATTACTACCAGATTTTTTAAATACAAAATGTAATGGTGTATTGTGGTCATAGGGATAAATTTACTAAGGTGGGAGTTTTTTTTAGAATTGGTGATGTTGCTCATAGCAACTGATCAGCTTCTATTATCTTCTAGAAGCAGTTAGATAAATGTTAAGCTGAATCTGATTAGCTGCTACGAGCAACAAAAAAAACTCCCACCTTAGTAAATTCACCCAATACTGTTTAGGTAATGCACCTTGTAACTTGTTGTCCATCAGATGGCAGCAAATAAATCTCCTCCTAAGTCTCCTAGTTTTGCAGCAGGCACAGTGCTGTATAATTCACACCAGGAAATATGGCTAGACTTTGTCAATGTCGAAAAATATTGCAGTAAACACATCAAGTACAAACTACACACAGATGGCCTCCGTGCGCGTACTTATTCTGCCGTGCGTGCACATATTCGCAATTTGCGTATGGTCACTCCCGCGGTCCTGCGTATTAGAGCGTGGTATGAGTATTTACGGTAGTGTTTGTAGTCACATGGAAAAGCCATAAAAACACATTACATATTTAATCCAAATAGTGCACAATGTACACATAGTCTCCCTGCATCACACCAGCAAGTTACAACAGTTTAAATGGTATCAGAACAAAGGGATTCACCTTTACAGGATAGGAGGGGACAGAACAAGGTTATAAGGTGGTGTTTGGTATCCAGCTGTAGGGCATTTTAAGGGCAATATTCCGGTGTTGGTTTGCAGAAGATCGCACGCTCCTGCGAATAGTTATGCGTAGGAGCAGAATATAAATATTAACTGTGTTTACTGTACATTTGGTATGCGGCGGGAACCCAGAGGAGACCACCTGCAAGGACACCTGGAACAGTCATCGCCCACCTATTCAAACCAACCTATGACCTCTCCTGTACTGTAAATGACCATCCCTGTGAGCAATGGACAAAGAGATTACAGTATGCATTGTGTTAGGTTTTGGAATATTGTATAAAAGAGCCAGCTGCATGCCCGGCCAGTACACAGACTCTGAAGGTCATCTACCTTGATGACTGAGGACCAGACTGGGAAGCGCAGGCGAAACCAAACACGTATGTACCATTGATTCTAGCCATTATTCTATTGTATTGTATTGTTTATATTGTTACCCCCCGCAAGTAAAGAGCTGTTGGTGGGTTAGACTCCAACCTAGTTTTGAATTACAATTGGTGTGGTGTCCCATTTCCTTGCTAAGGTTTAAAGTGTATTTACAGCCACTCGGGCTGCTGCATTGTGCTAACAGCACGTAGGCTTGTGTACGCAAACTGTGTAGTCACTACGCCCTTTCGGTATACACACGCAGAGTGCGGATACTGTACGATCTTGTGTATGTAAGGTTTGTGAACAATATAAGGGTGAAAGGTTAATTACAGCGGCCGCAGCGGCTCAATATTAAAGTGTATCAAGTGTGTTTAAAGTATAAGCTTTTTAGTCCTGTAAGTAAACCGACGTTTGCAATTGAGGGCTCGATCCGGTTTTCACATGCTCACAGCCTAACAGGTCATAGCAGACTTAATCTATCAGCAAAGGGCAGAAAGTTATCCTACATAACCTTTTCCTGGTCGGTGGATGTGCTGAAAAAGCTATTTGTGTGCTGTTAGATCGCGTCTGCTCTGTCTGGTCTGCAGAGGTGCTGATAGAACCCGTAAAACAGGAAAAAAGCTATTTAAAAAATCTGTGAAATTTTTTTTTTTGGCGCCAAAAGCGTACACAAAGGGCACCGATACTTTGCATACCCTCTCACATTGTTGCCGCAAGATTTAGATTGCTAGATTTGTTTAGATCTGTGTGAAATCGGATACATTTGTTGCTATATAGTTACATTTGAAATAAAAGTGTTAAGGAAGTAAATATAAAGCACAACACGCAGGTCTGGCGCAGTCATTAAAGATTACACAGAACAAGCGGTTGTGCTTGTGAGCGGGTATAGTTAGCATTGCTCACATTTATAAGAGTTGTGTGATTTGTTTTATTGCGTACACACATTGGTACAAGTGGTATGGAATGTGAGGACAGCGTACAAAAACGTGCACGTGGCACAAGGCCGCACACATGGCATAGGGGTATGCACGGGTGCGTAATTACGCAAGCTTGCGTAGGGTTGTGTGCGCATAATAAAACCACATGATAGTTGTTCAGTTAAAAGGTGGGGCAGTAGCCATACTACATTAGCACATAACTATCCGGTTTCAAAAGCAGATTAGTAGAAAACTTTTGTTTAAACTGTAGTGCCTCTGGGGGTAAAGCTGCCGACCAGAACGAGTGAAAATTTTCTGTACAGAAAAACAAAGCGTATTTGAGTGAGTGAAAGCTGGAGTGAGTGGGTTGAACCCCGGAATTCGGGATCCCGTCATTCGGTACACCAAGTGAATGGAGACTTCGTGGCGTGAGGCGGCTGACTCACGTTAGTATAGGATTTGGAATACGTAAGTCGTGAGGAGACTTACACAGGAGAATGGTAGGGAATTGTGAATTGTGAACTTTGTGACCCATATAGTTTTGTTGATATGCTATGGCTGAGGTTTTGCAGCTTGTGATTCGATTCTAGTGGTCGTAGGGCGGATAGGTAACAAGTACCTATACGCTGTGCGATTGGAACGCATGTTTGTGGGTGCGATACATAGCGCAACTTGTGATAATGTCGATTATCTTTACAGGAATAAAAGCTATACCTTAAACACACCGTAATTACACTTTAAACCTTTAGCCGCTGCGGCCGCTATACTTAATTCACACTCTACGCACCTTTTACGCTATTAGCGTACAGAGTCCCGTACAGTGTACGGACTTTGCGTACACACGCCGCGCTGACGGTACAAAGTACTAACAGCACGTACACACCCAGAGATACACTTTAAACCTTCACAGTATTGCAATTCAATGATGCTATTACACTTTAAACCTTATACAGCAATGCAGTGTGATGCTATTACACTTTAAACCTTATACAGTAACGCAGTGTGATGCTATTACACTTTAAACCTTAGCAGGGCAATGAGCACATGACACCAATTGTGAGTTTACCGCTGGGTTCCGACACCACAGTGGATTATTTCTGAAAGGGGGTTTACAATACAAATTATACACTACAATACAAACAATATATATAACAGAATAATGGCTACAGTCAATGTACATATGTGAGAATATTCGCGTGCGCTTCCTGGTCCAGTCCTCCGTAATCAAATAGATAACGTTGTGAGTCTTGTGGCTGGCCGGCCTGCAGCAGGCTTTATTTATACAAGTCTTTTAAAAGCAATACAATGGATACTGTCCCCTTTGTCCATTGGACACAGGGATGCACTTTTACAGTACAGGAGAGGTCATAGGTTGATTTGAAAAGGTAGGCGATGTCTTTCTCAACTGCTCTTGTGGGTGGTCTCCTCTGGATTCACGCCGCATACATAATATACAGTAAATACAGTTTATATCTATATTCTGCTTCTGCACATAACTATCCGCAGGAACATGCGATCTTCTGCAGACCAACACCGGAAAATTTCCCTTAAAATACCCTACAGCTGGATACCAAATACCACCTTATAACCTTAGTCTGTCCCCTCTTATCCTGTAAAGGTGAATCCTTTTGTTCTGCAACCATTTAAACAGCTATAACTTTCTGGTGTGGTGCAAGGAGACTATGTGTACATTGTGCACTATTTGGATTAAATATGTAATGTGTTCTGATGGCTCTCCATGCGTACACAAACTCTGCCGTAAATACCCATACCACGCGCCGATGCGCAGGTCTGTGGGAGCGACCATACGCAAATTGCGGATATGTGCACGCACGTCAGAACATGTGCACGCGCAGTGGGCATGTGTGTGCAGTTTATACATGCTGTGTGTTCTACAATATTTTTTGACTTTGACAGTCCACCCTTTGGCCGTCAACAATAACTGCCACTATCTAATCACTAAACATAAAAATATCAATATAATATCTACAGACGATTAGATGGTCGGAGGAGAGTTTTAGGCAGGAAATGTAGGACCTAGTGGGATAGTAAAAAGCATGTATGTATGAATCCATGTCTGAGGGGCATGTATCATCGTGCCGTATATGTTTTAGATAAGCTTCGAGGTATTGCGAAGTATACATTAAATCCTTCTTATCCCATATTAAGGGTCTGTAAGTGGGCCGACAAACACTACCGAGCTCTTTTCGGCTTCTTGTTCAAACAAATGGGGTGCACATTTAGTTGATGATACATGGAGGGGGGGCATATGTAAGTGCAAGTATATGTGGACATCACCTGTCGATTATGTGTGTCATTAACTGAAGGTTGTAGAGATAAAGATAAGACACATATCAAAAATACATTCACATAACATTTACATAAACATTCTTGGGTAGGGCTGATGTCTTTTCCGGATGGGTGTATCTGGGCAGAGGGGGAGACAAAGGAAAAACGGGTCAAAGAAACAGGCCATGGAATTCATTTGCAATCCTTATTATAACACTGTCTCTATGGATGGGTCGTAAATTAAATCTGCTGCTATAACAATGCCCTCGCTCCTTAAACTCATCAAATTTGTGCCTTGCTTGCGCCGCGTCAGAATTCTAACACACCTAAATATCAAGCCAATAATTAATGCGACTCCCAGGATACAATGGAGAAACTTCCCTACACTCATAATAACATTTTGAGCCCACTCTCCTAATCCTGAGAACCAATTTCGTGGGTTCAACCATCTGACCCAGCCGGTCAGCTCATTACCCACAGTGGTCAGGGTAAGGTTGTGTCTCCTCCGGAACTCCCACTTCAACTGCAATATATCATCCATCTTTTGATCGATAATCTCTGTGAGATTATCAGTGCTGTTTGTAATATACGTACAGCACTTCACACCATACTGAGTTGACAAAGTGACACAGTACCCACCCGTCACGGCTGTGATATAATTAAGGACCATCCTGTGCTGGATCAGTTCCGTCTTGTAAGCTTGTAACTCCCTTCCCGTATACCTGAAGGTGTCGTCATACATCTCAGTGATATTATCTATCAAGTTCGCTAGCGCATGGATATACCTATAATTTATAATTCCTCTGGCAGTACGGGTGATGTCTAATGCGAGAAGGAATTGAATCCGGGTGGATTCGTAGATCAAATCAGAGGCTACGTGCTCTGTCCTCTCTATGAGGTGTCTCTTGACGATGTGTTCATAGTGAGTATGAGTATAAGGAGCCTGAGCACTGCGGTGAACATCTTTCATCTTATCATGGGTTATGGTCATGACCTCTGGCAACACTCTTCCAACATAACACAATCCCTCTGAGTTCGGGGCAAGCCACTTATACGCCTTCCTCCCACATATGAAATAGGCATCATCGGGGAGAACATAGGGGACAGAATATGACATTACCATATTACAAACTTTCCAAGTGAAAAACCCCATCCCTAGTTCTCCCATCTGCTCAGTACAAGTATCAGGCTGGATGATATGAGCACAGTACCCTGGTGATACTTCTCCAACCCACATGGTCTTGCTTCCTCGGGTATACCTATACTGAAAATTCCTTCCACTGTTGGCTATTTGGCGTACAAGTTCAGAGTCTATGGGTATCCTATCAGCTCTGTGCGAAAAGGCCATTGTCTGGTTATTCCACGTCACTTCCCAATTTCCCGGTTTTCGGTAATTGGAAATATTGAAACATAATAAGGATCTATAAGGATCTATCTACATGATACTGGTGGAGCTTCAAACTAGGGGGCCTAGAAATATTGAATTTCTTGTCCACCGGTCTCCCACCCCGTAATTCGAGTACCTCATCTATTGCTAAAGGGTACGGTACTAATCCTGACTTGCTCTGACCTTGAGGTACTTGTGAGCACACCCAGCATTCTGTCTGGTTTTAGACCTTACCCACTAGTGAGTGGTAATCACTCAATGGATGACGGTCCATGTCGATAATAAGGCTGGACTGACATCTCTGGATGCACCCATCCTTGACTATGTTCTCACAATTCTTACAAATGCAATTTTTCTCAGCCAGTAACCCTTCACAGTGCCTCCGAGCTCCCTGACTACCAGATCGCTTTCTGATACTCGCCTTTGCTCGAGTGATGTGTTGCTCTTGAGATTCTACAAATCCATCCCCGCCATCAGAACCCATTCCAGATCCTTTCTCGACCTCTCTGGGACCCTCACCGAAACAGACTGTCCTGGTCAACATCAGGATTAACAGGAAAACCCGGAACGCAGTCTCTTGGGGTAAGTCCATCTTGTTAAGGGAAGAGAAGGGAAACAAGAAGGGGGAGAAAGAGAAGGAGAGAAGGAGGGTAGTGGGGGATGGAGAAAATAAAAAAACTGGTGCGACAACCGCCTCTGGTCTTGTTGTTCTCCGCGCTCAGGTGCCGTCTCAACAGTACTGCCTCTCAACCTTCCCGGAACAGACACTCCAGTGATACGATGTTCTCTACACTCTGCTCTTTGTCACGGGTTCTTTCCGGGTCAGCGACCTTTCTGTAGGGAACATAAATCTTGCATTTCAATGTGTTTAACTGTTGTGTGAAGTGAACCATCTTTGGAAAGTGAAAAGAGAGGGGAAATAATAAAAAGAAAATTTGTCAGATTTGCATTCACCATCAGGCTGTCACACCATCATGTATATCGGTATCTATGCACAGTCTCCCTTCACCAGTATTCCCATTCTCCACCCTTTGTGCATGGCCAGGCACACTGATACTGGTGTCCCTATGCTGGTGAGATATACTGGGTTTGGGCAGAACTCTGAAAAGACCGAGTAGGCATGTGATGTTTGAACTGTAATCCTGTCAGTGAATGTAAGAAATGAAGCGGAAACTTTGAAGACAAATCACAGGGTTTAGTAACAGGTAAGTTTGTAAAGGCAAAGAAGATTTTACAAAGTTTGACATCTGGATTGGGCACTACGGGGAATGATTCCCTAATCGGTCTGCTCCCCATAAAAAAATTCTATGTGTGTTATATTTCTACTGGGACTATCCCAGCCATCAATCCAGTGTCTTGTCCATTCAAAGGGAACCCGGTATCTTTGAGATAATTTCCTCTACCTGTGATGGACATGCATCTAAAACAGTGAAAATGCAACATTAGTCTTCGCGGGTATCTAACTTATTTTGTGCTTCCTGGGTGGGAGCGCTCAATATGTTTACCATCTCTAACAAAACTCGTGTTAAATTATTTAGAGGTCACTTCTGCTAGAGAGAGAAGCAGAAGTTTAGAGGCCTCCTCCTAACCCCAGTAAGTTCTGTCAAAAGGGTAAAGTTGCATTTATTCTGTTCTTCCCATTAACCGAATCTGTGCTTTTCTATACTGTATCGTGATTCCTTACTATATGTCCCTTGATCCCGTCTTTGGGGTATATTTACAAAGATTCGTGTTTTGGCCGTTTTGAAGGGTGTTTGAACTCGAATGGTATCTGGTGCATTTTACAGCAACGTTTTGAATCCTGATACGATCATTCACTAAGCTGCCGAGTTTTGCACATTCGTTTTTTCCGATGTCGATGTGATTCGTAATATCATGCAGTGTTTTACGGGAGTGATGAGTAAAACACTGCCTGACAAAACACAAGGAATCCCGGCCGGATCTGTGAGATCCATGCAGGGCTTCATTGTATACCTTAAAAAAGTTGTTTAAAGTCTTAAAAAATCTGAAAAAAATTGTGTGGGGTCCCCCCTCCTAAGCACAACCAGCCTCGGGCTCTTTGAGCCGGTCCTGGTAGAAAAAATATGGGTTTAAAAATGACAGGGGTTCCCCCATATTTCATCAACCAGCACCGGGCTCTGTGCCTGGTCCTGGTTCCAAAAATACGGGGGACAAAAAGTGTAGGGGTCCCCCGTATTTTTGAAACCAGCACCGGGCTCCACTAGCCAGGTACATAATGCCACAGCCGGGGGACACTTTTATACTGGTCCCTGCGTCCCTGGCATTACATACCCAACTAGTCACCCCTGGCCGGGGTACCCTGGAGGAGTGGGAACCCCTTAAATCAAGGGATCGCCCCCTCCAGCCACCCAAGGGCCAGGGGTGAAGCCCGAGGCTGTCCCCCCCATCCAAGGGCGGCGGATGGGGGGCTGATAGCCTTTTGGAAAAATGTGAATATTGTTTTTAGTAGCAGTACTACAAGTCCCAGCAAGCCTCCCCCGCAAGCTGGTACTTGGAGAACCACAAGTACCAGCATGCGGTGGAAAACCGGGCCCACTGGTACCTGATGTACTACTACTAAAAAAATACCCCCAAAAAAACAGGACACACACACCGTGAAAGTATAAGTTTATTACATACATGCACACCTCCATACATACATAAATACTTACCTATGTTCCCACGAGGCTCGGTCCTCTTCTCCATGTAGAATCCTTGGGGTACCTGTTAAAAAAATTATACTCACATAATCCAGTGTAGAATCAGACCTTTGTATAATCCACGTATTTGGCAAAATAATAAAATGGAAACCCGACCACGCACTGAAAGGGGTCCCATGTTTACACATGGGACCCCTTTCCCCGACTGCCAGGACCCCCCCTGACTCCTGTCAAAGAGGGTCTCTTCAGCCAATCAGGGAGCGCCACGTCGTGGCACTCTCCTGATTGGCTGTGTGGTCCTGTAGTGTCTGTGAGGCAGCACACGGCACAGATACAATGTAGCGCTTATGCACTCCATTGTAGCCAATGGTGGGAACTTTGCGGTCAGCGGTTGACCGAAAGTAACCTCACCGCCTACCGCAAAGTTCCCACCATTGGCTACAATGGAGCGCATAGGCGCTACATTGTATCTGTGCCGTGTGCTGCCTCACAGAAACTACAGGAGCACACAGCCAATCAGGAGAGTGCCACGACATGGCGCTCCCTGATTGGCTGAAGGGACCCTCTTTGACAGGAGTCAGGGGGGTCCTGGCAGTCGGGGAAAGGGGTCCCATGTGTAAACATGGGACCCCTTTCAGTGTGTGGTCGGGTTTCCGTTTTATTATTTTGCCAAGTACGTGGATTATACAAAGGTCTGATTCTACACTGGATTATGTGAGTATCATTTTTTTAACAGGTACCCCAAGGATTCTACATGGAGAAGAGGACCGAGCCTCATGGGAACATAGGTAAGTATGTATGTATGGAGGTGTGCATGTATGTAATAAACTTATACTTTCACGGTGTGTGTTTCCTGTTTTTTTGGGGGTATTTGTTTAGTAGTAGTACTACCAGCGGGCCCGGTTTTCCACCGTATGCTGGTACTTGATGCGTGCATGGTTATCCAAACTCGACTGGAAAAAGCAGGTCTATTTTTTTGCTGCTTTTTTTTAACGAATCGAAAAAAAACAGACCCGCATTTGAGCACTCAGAAACTAACACCCAAATCCGAATGAATAGTGAATGCCCGTATTGTATGAAATAACAGCCGTGTTTGAACGATGGTCTATTCATTCGTATTTCGGAACTTTGCAAATCAAACCATTACGAATAGTCCAAAAACTGCCGAGATTGGTGCTTAGTGAATTTCCGGATTGGCCTATGTGTTTAATAACGTGGCATGTTTTCTCTGTCTAGGGGTCTATATTGGCTATGTGTTCTACTACTCCTACAATCCCTGGCAAAATGCCCTTCCTTCCAACAAGTGTAGCATATCCTAGGTCCTTTCTTACTATCCGTGTTTTGGGGTTTAGGTTGATGAGACTTTGGTGTAAGGGCCTGTATTCTTTCAATCCTCAGCCTCTCCTCCTGCAGTTCTCTACGCCTAGCAATATTCTTATGGTGTTCAATCGCACATTCTCTAAGACAAGCTACTGTGACCTTTTTCCAACTAGGCAAAGATGTTTGTACTCTGTCCCTCACTGTCTTATTGAGTCCGTCCATTAGCACAGAGACAGCTACCTTCCTGTAATTCGTATCGTTCCCTGTATCTGATTCCCCCATGTATCTATCCATTATTTGCAGGGCCCGATGGAAATATTCAGATGTCATTTCATTTTCCCTCTGTTTTATGGAGAAAATTCTTCTCCACTCAGTGGGGAAACACAACTCTAGTTGCCTATTAATTAATTCTATATTTTCCTTATTGTTTCTGTCAGTCATAGGACTATCCGACTCTAGCCTACAATCAGTAGTAAATTTTTGGGGGTCAATATTAGGGGGTAGGCACGCTTTCAAAACTATCCGCCAGTGTGTTTTTGTCGGTTCATACGCATTACCCAGATCTCTGATAAATTTCTGACATCTGGCTAAATGCTTCTGAGGGTCGGAGAATTCTGAAATGATTGATCGCAGCTCATCTCTGGGCCACGGGCAATACATTGCATTATTTCTAGTGAGGACTACTTCCTGACTATCGGTTCCCCCATTGGGAGTTACTATTTCCAAGACAGGGTGTAATCCTACCGTTCCATTCCTAATCTGTTTACTGTGTGGTGGTGTTGTTGTTTCTGTGCAATGAACTGTCTCATACTTACCGGTAGCTGTGACCTCACCAGTTCTTTCATTGGGGAATACTGTTACTGCTCTACCTGGTTGGATAGGTCCCACCTGAGTTTCCTGCAAAATGACTGCTTGGAGGCGAGCTGGAATTTGGCTGGATCCTTTATCTTCTTGTGACCTATAACCTTGAAAAGACTTCAAAACAGGATACATCTTGCAAAAATTAGGGTTAATACATTGTTTTTGCATACTACTATCATTTACGGATATACCATTGACTGTAGCCATCTCTTCCCCTTCGACCTGTGTCGACACTGGTGTTTGTGTTCTCATTCCCGCTAGGTCTTGTACCTGTTTTGCGAATTTGTTCTCTTTGCATATCCCCCTCCTGTTGCCATAATTTTAAACAATCATTATGTCTAATCCTTTGTTTTCTGGATTTAAGAAGACATATTCTACTGCTTACATTCTGCAGTACCTCTGGTTCAAAGCTGCCCACCCTAGGGAATGGTTACCTATCATTGTTAGTCATACATATCCACTCATTGCATAAACCTTCTGTGTGTGAACCATATTTTTCACACATGATTAACCTTGCGGAGCCTTTTGGCCACGATTCTGCCTGAACCCTGTCTAAACGTCTCTTACTTGAGCAACTGGCTCCCATATTTGTGGGTCTCTTCTAATACCTTTTAAAAAATTCCCACAAACACCAAAATACTCAATATAAGTAGACGGTGGAGGTATACCTGAGCGCCTTCCACTCGCTCGCGCCCACGCTGGCCAGTACTACCATACACTGTTGATAGTGAAGGCAATGTACCGAGCTTAGGGCTCCTATCAGACCTTACACCGTAAGTTCTTTCGGTGGAAGTTCTGTTTGGAATATTTTCCTGAGAGAGGCAGTGAAAATTTCCTTTTCGGTTTCTTTCACTGGAATTGTTTGTAGGGTGAAAAACATAGAAATTAGATAACTATTTTTCACCCTTTCCAGTGAAGCCCACCAGGGAAATTTCCCGAAGTTATCAAAGAAAAACCCCTTTGTCTATACAATCACGTCTGCGTATGCTCTTCCACAGATGATACAATAATATCACGTTGCTCTGTGCAGAACAAACGGATGTGTGATGCAATAGCACAGCCTATAGATACTAGTTATCTATATGCCCTACGATTGCTGTAGACCACCTAGCCTAGACCACTTCAGACCACTAAGAGTTGTATGGGATACCACTCAGTCCGCTAAGACCACCTTAGTCCACTCTTTATAATGCAGGGTTGCGAACCCTACACCACCGGATCTCTACTAACCCAGTGTGCACACTTAGACCACTTTAGTCCACCTTGTTCACTTAGTACTTGGGTTCAGTATCCACTCACTCCTGTACTCGCTCACTCAAATGTACTTTATTTTTCTGTACAGAAAATTATCATTCAGACAAGCAGCTTTATTCCCAGAGGTAATAAAGTAAATAAGGGTTTTATACTAAACTTTGGAAGCTGGGCAATCTTGTGTTATTGTAGCGTGGCTACTGTCTCACCTTTAAACTAAACGAACTATTGTGTAATTTGTACTTAGCGACCGTATTCTTACGCAATTTGCGTAAACACGCGACCGTGCTTACGCCGCGTGTGCAGTTCCGTACCTTGTCCGAGACACGTGTACAAAACCGTACATCCGCAATAGCACAAATCATACAATTTCTATAAATGTGAGCAATATTAACTATAATTGCTCACTTAACACGCCACACAGTTTCTTTTCTGTATAAACCCTTATAACTTGGCCAGACTGCGTTTGTGTTTTACACTTACTTCCTTTGTTTATATTACGAATCTAGTAATCTGAATGTTATGGCAACAATGTGGGAGAGTATGCACAGAGTATGGGTGTACGCTTTTGTTGTGTACGCATTTGGCGACTAAAATAAATTCACAGATTTTAAATAGCTTTTTTTTTCTGCTTACCTTACGAGTTCTTACCAGCATCCCTACAAACCATACAGAGCAGACACCATCTAATCAGCAATTAAGTAGGGTTTTCAGTGTATCCACAGACCAAGAAAAGGATACGTAGGATAACTTGTGTCCACCCTTATGCTGATAGATTATGTCTGCTTGTGACCTGTTAAGCAGTAAAAATGTGGAAAATCGGACGATGCCCCCAATTGATAATGTCGATTATCTTTACAGGAATAAAAGCTATACCTTAAACACACCGTATTTCACATATGAAATAGGCATCATCGGGGAGAACATAGGGGACAGAATATGACATTACTATATTACAAACTTTCCAAGTGAAAAACCCCATCCCTAGTTCTCCCATCTGCTCAGTACAAGTATCAGGCTGGATGATATGAGCACAGTACCCTGGTGATACTTCTCCAACCCACATGGTCTTGCTTCCTCGGGTATACCTATACCGAAAATTCCTTCCACTGTTGGCTATTTGGCGTACAAGTTCAGAGTCTATGGGTATCCTATCAGCTCTGTGCGAAAAGGCCATTGTCTGGTTATTCCACGTCATTTCCCAATTTCCCGGTTTTCGGTAATTGGAAATATTGAAAAATAATAAGGATCTATCTACATGACACTGGTGGAGCTTCAAACTAGGGGGCCTAGAAATATTGAATTTCTTGTCCACCGGTCTCCCACCCCGTAATTCGAGTACCTCATCTATTGCTAAAGGGTACGGTACTAATCCTGACTTGCTCTGACCTTGAGGTACTTGTGAGCACACCCAGCATTCTGTCTGGTTTTAGACCTTACCCACTAGTGAGTGGTAATCACTCAATGGATGACGGTCCATGTCGATAATAAGGCTGGACTGACATCTCTGGATGCACCCATCCTTGACTATGTTCTCACAATTCTTACAAATGCAATTTTTCTCAGCCAATAACCCTTCACAGTGCCTCCGAGCTCCCTGACTACCAGATCGCTTTCTGATACTCACCTTTGCTCGAGTGATGTGTTGCTCTTGAGATTCTACAAATCCATCCCCGCCATCAGAACCCATTCCAGATCCTTTCTCGACCTCTCTGGGACCCTCACCGAAACAGACTGTCCTGGTCAACATCAGGATTAACAGGAAAACCCGGAACGCAGTCTCTTGGGGTAAGTCCATCTTGTTAAGGGAAGAGAAGGGAAACAAGAAGGGGGAGAAAGAGAAGGAGAGAAGGAGGGTAGTGGGGGATGGAGAAAATAAAAAAACTGGTGCGACAACCGCCTCTGGTCTTGTTGTTCTCCACGCTCAGGTGCCGTCTCAACAGTACTGCCTCTCAACCTTCCCGGAACAGACACTCCAGTGATACGATGTTTTCTACACTCTGCTCTTTGTCACGGGTTCTTTCCGGGTCAGCGACCTTTCTGTAGGGAACATAAATCTTGCATTTCAATGTGTTTAACTGTTGTGTGAAGTGAACCATCTTTGGAAAGTGAAAAGAGAGGGGAAATAATAAAAAGAAAATTTGTCAGATTTGCATTCACCATCAGGCTGTCACACCATCATGTATATCGGTATCTATGCACAGTCTCCCTTCACCAGTATTCCCATTCTCCACCCTTTGTGCATGGCCAGGCACACTGATACTGGTGTTCCTATGCTGGTGAGATATACTGGGTTTGGGCAGAACTCTGAAAAGACAGAGTAGGCATGTGATGTTTGAACTGTAATCCTGTCAGTGAATGTAAGAAATGAAGCGGAACCTTTGAAGACAAATCACAGGGTTTAGTAACAGGTAAGTTTGTAAAGGCAAAGAAGATTTTACAAAGTTTGACATCTGGATTGGGCACTACGGGGAATGATTCCCTAATCGGTCTGCTCCCCATAAAAAAATTCTATGTGTGTTATATTTCTACTGGGACTATCCCAGCCATCAATCCAGTGTCTTGTCCATTCTAAGGGAACCCGGTATCTTTGAGATAATTTCCTCTACCTGTGATGGACATGCATCTAAAACAGTGAAAATGCAACATTAGTCTTCGCGGGTATCTAACATATTTTGTGCTTCCTGGGTGGGAGCGCTCAATATGTTTACCATCTCTAACAAAACTCCTGTTAAATTATTTAGAGGTCACTTCTGCTAGAGAGAGAAGCAGAAGTTTAGAGGCCTCCTCCTAACCCCAGTAAGTTCTGTCAAAAGGGTAAAGTTGCATTTATTCTGTTCTTCCCATTAACCGAATCTGTGCTTTTCTATACTGTATCGTGATTCCTTACTATATGTCCCTTGATCCCGTCTATGGGGTATATTTACAAAGATTCGTGTTTTGGCCGTTTTGAAGGGTGTTTGAACTCGAATGGTATCTGGTGCATTTTACAGCAACTTTTTGAATCCTGATACGATCATTCACTAAGCTGCCGAGTTTTGCACATTCGTTTTTTCCGATGTCGATGTGATTCGTAATATCAGGCAGTGTTTTACGAGAGTGATGAGTAAAACACTGCCTGACAAAACACAAGGAATCCCGGCCGGATCTGTGAGATCCGTGCAGGGCTTCATTGTGTACCTTAAAAAAGTTGTTTAAAGTCTTAAAAAATCTGAAAAAAATTGCGTGGGGTCCCCCCTCCTAAGCACAACCAGCCTCGGGCTCTTTGAGCCGGTCCTGGTAGAAAAAATATGGGTTTAAAAATGACAGGGGTTCCCCCATATTTCATCAACCAGCACCGGGCTCTGTGCCTGGTCCTGGTTCCAAAAATACGGGGGACAAAAAGTGTAGGGGTCCCCCGTATTTTTGAAACCAGCACCGGGCTCCACTAGCCAGGTACATAATGCCACAGCCGGGGGACACTTTTATACTGGTCCCTGCGTCCCTGGCTTTACATACCCAACTTGTCACCCCTGGCCGGGGTGCCCTGGAGGAGTGGGAACCCCTTAAATCAAGGGGTCCCCCCCTCCAGCCACCCAAGGGCCAGGGGTGAAGCCCGAGGCTGTCCCCCCATCCAAGGGCGGCGGATGGGGGGCTGATAGCCTTTTGGAAAAATGTGAATATTGTTTTTAGTAGCAGTACTACAAGTCCCAGCAAGCCTCCCCCGCAAGCTGGTACTTGGAGAACCACAAGTACCAGCATGCGGTGGAAAACCGGGCCCACTGGTACCTGATGTACTACTACTGTTTAGTAGTAGTACTACCAGCGGGCCCGGTTTTCCACCGTATGCTGGTACTTGTGGTTCTCCAAGTACCAGCTTGCGGGGGAGGCTTGCTGGGACTTGTAGTACTGCTACTAAAAACAATATTCACATTTTTCCAAAAGGCTATCAGCCCCCCATCCGCCGCCCTTGGATGGGGGGGACAGCCTCGGGATTAACCCCTGGCCCTTGGGTGGCTGGAGGGGGGACCCCTTGATTTAAGGGGTTCCCACTCCTCCAGGGTACCCCGGCCAGGGGTGACTAGTTGGGTATGTAATGCCAGGGCTGCAGGGACCAGTATAAAAGTGTCCCCCGGCTGTGGCATTATGTACCTGGCTAGTGGAGCCCGGTGCTGGTTTCAAAAATACGGGGGACCCCTACGCTTTTTGTCCCCCGTATTTTTGGAACCAGGACCAGGCGCAGAGCCCGGTGCTGGTTGATGAAATATGGGGGAACCCCTGTAATTTTTTTCCCCATATTTTTTTTTACCAGGACCGGCTCAAAGAGCCCGAGGCTGGTTATGCTTAGGAGGGGGGACCCCACGCAATTTTTTTTCCAGTTTTTACACTAAACAGACCCTTTCCCACAGATAACCAAGCACAGATCTCACTGATGCGTGCATGGTTATCCAAACTCGACTGGAAAAAGCAGGTCTATTTTTTTGCTGCTTTTTTTAACGAATCGAAAAAAAACAGACCCGCATTTGAGCACTCAGAAATTAACACCCAAATCCGAATGAATAGTGAATGCCCGTATTGTATGAAATAACAGCCGTGTTTGAACGATGGTCTATTCATTCGTATTTCGGAACTTTGCAAATCAAACCATTACGAATAGTCCAAAAACTGCCGAGATTGGTGCTTAGTGAATTTCCGGATTGGGACTTAGAAAAAAAAAACACAAATCGGACAAACTCGAATTCTTAGTAAATATTGGCCTATGTGTTTAATAACGTGGCTTGTTTTCTCTGTCTAGGGGTCTATATTGGCTATGTGTTCTACTACTCCTACAATCCCTGGCAAAATGCCCTTCCTTCCAACAAGTGTAGCATATCCTAGGTCCTTTCTTACTATCCGTATTTTTGGGGTTTAGGTTGATGAGACTTTGGTGTAAGGGCCTGTATTCTTTCAATCCTCAGCCTCTCCTCCTGCAGTTCTCTACGCCTAGCAATATTCTTATGGTGTTCAATCGCACATTCTCTAAGACAAGCTACTGTGACCTTTTTCCAACTAGGCAAAGATGTTTGTACTCTGTCCCTCACTGTCTTATTGAGTCCGTCCATTAGCACAGAGACAGCTACCTTCCTGTAATTCGTATCGTTCCCTGTATCTGATACCCCCATGTATCTATCCATTATTTGCAGGGCCCGATGGAAATATTCAGATGTCATTTCATTTTCCCTCTGTTTTATGGAGAAAATTCTTCTCCACTCAGTGGGGAAACACAACTCTAGTTGCCTAAAAATTAATTCTATATTTTCCTTATTGTTTCTGTCAGTCATAGGACTATCCGACTCTAGCCTACAATCAGTAGTAAATTTTTGGGGGTTAATATTAGGGGGTAGGCACGCTTTCAAAACTATCCGCCAGTGTGTTTTTGTCGGTTCATACGCATTACCCAGATCTCTGATAAATTTCTGACATCTGGCTAAATGCTTCCGAGGGTCGGGGAATTCTGAAATGATTGATCGCAGCTCATCTCTGGGCCACGGGCAATACATTGCATTATTTCTAGTGAGGACTACTTCCTGACTATCGGTTCCCCCATTGGGAGTTACTATTTCCAAGACAGGGTGTAATCCTACCGTTCCATTCATAATCTGTTTACTGTGTGGTGGTGTTGTTGTTTCTGTGCAATGAACTGTCTCATACTTACCGGTAGCTGTGACCTCACCAGTTCTTTCATTGGGGAATACTGTTACTGCTCTACCTGGTTGGATAGGTCCCACCTGAGTTTCCTGCAAAATGACTGCTTGGAGGCGAGCTGGAATTTGGCTGGATCCTTTATCTTCTTGTGACCTATAACCTTGAAAAGACTTCAAAACAGGATACATCTTGCAAAAATTAGGGTTAATACATTGTTTTTGCATACTACTATCATTTACGGATATACCATTGACTGTAGCCATCTCTTCCCCTTCGACCTGTGTCGACACTGGTGTTTGTGTTCTCATTCCCGCTAGGTCTTGTACCTGTTTTGCGAATTTGTTCTCTTTGCATATCCCCCTCCTGTTGCCATAATTTTAAACAATCATTATGTCTAATCCTTTGTTTTCTGGATTTAAGAAGACATATTCTACTGCTTACATTCTGCAGTACCTCTGGTTCAAAGCTGCCCACCCTAGGGAATGGTTACCTATCATTGTTAGTCATACATATCCACTCATTGCATAAACCTTCTGTGTGTGAACCATATTTTTCACACATGATTAACCTTGCGGAGCCTTTTGGCCACGATTCTGCCTGAACCCTGTCTAAACGTCTCTTACTTGAGCAACTGGCTCCCATATTTGTGGGTCTCTTCTAATACCTTTTAAAAAATTCCCACAAACACCAAAATACTCAATATAAGTAGACGGTGGAGGTATACCTGAGCGCCTTCCACTCGCTCGCGCCCACGCTGGCCAGTACTACCATACACTGTTGATAGTGAAGGCAATGTACCCAGCTTAGGGCTCCTATCAGACCTTACACCGTAAGTTCTTTCGGTGGAAGTTCTGTTTGGAATATTTTCCTGAGAGAGGCAGTGAAAATTTCCTTTTCGGTTTCTTTCACTGGAATTGTTTGTAGGGTGAAAAACATAGAAATTAGATAACTATTTTTCACCCTTTCCAGTGAAGCCCACCAGGGAAATTTCCCGAAGTTATCAAAGAAAAACCCCTTTGTCTATACAATCACGTCTGCGTATGCTCTTCCACAGATGATACAATAATATCACGTTGCTCTGTGCAGAACAAACGGATGTGTGATGCAATAGCACAGCCTATAGATACTAGTTATCTATATGCCCTACGATTGCTGTAGACCACCTAGCCTAGACCACTTCAGACCACTAAGAGTTGTATGGGATACCACTCAGTCCGCTAAGACCACCTTAGTCCACTCTTTATAATGCAGGGTTGCGAACCCTACACCACCGGATCTCTACTAACCCAGTGTGCACACTTAGACCACTTTAGTCCACCTTGTTCACTTAGTACTTGGGTTCAGTATCCACTCACTCCTGTACTCGCTCACTCAAATGTACTTTATTTTTCTGTACAGAAAATTATCATTCAGACAAGCAGCTTTATTCCCAGAGGTAATAAAGTAAATAAGGGTTTTATACTAAACTTTGGAAGCTGGGCAATCTTGTGTTATTGTAGCGTGGCTACTGTCTCACCTTTAAACTAAACGAACTATTGTGTAATTTGTACTTAGCGACCGTATTCTTACGCAATTTGCGTAAACACGCGACCGTGCTTACGCCGCGTGTGCAGTTCCGTACCTTGTCCGAGACACGTGTACAAAACCGTACGTCCGCAATAGCACAAATCATACAATTTCTATAAATGTGAGCAATATTAACTATAATTGCTCACTTAACACGCCACACAGTTTCTTTTCTGTATAAACCCTTATAACTTGGCCAGACTGCGTTTGTGTTTTACACTTACTTCCTTTGTTTATATTACGAATCTAGTAATCTGAATGTTATGGCAACAATGTGGGAGAGTATGCACAGAGTATGGGTGTACGCTTTTGTTGTGTACGCATTTGGCGACTAAAATAAATTCACAGATTTTAAATAGCTTTTTTTTTCTGCTTACCTTACGAGTTCTTACCAGCATCCCTACAAACCATACAGAGCAGACACCATCTAATCAGCAATTAAGTAGGGTTTTCAGTGTATCCACAGACCAAGAAAAGGATACGTAGGATACCTTCTGTCCACCCTTATGCTGATAGATTATGTCTGCTTGTGACCTGTTAAGCAGTAAAAATGTGGAAAATCGGACGATGCCCCCAATTGATAATGTCGATTATCTTTACAGGAATAAAAGCTATACCTTAAACACACCGTATTTCACATATGAAATAGGCATCATCGGGGAGAACATAGGGGACAGAATATGACATTACCATATTACAAACTTTCCAAGTGAAAAACCCCATCCCTAGTTCTCCCATCTGCTCAGTACAAGTATCAGGCTGGGTGATATGAGCACAGTACCCTGGTGATACTTCTCCAACCCACATGGTCTTGCTTCCTCGGGTATACCTATACCGAAAATTCCTTCCACTGTTGGCTATTTGGCGTACAAGTTCAGAGTCTATGGGTATCCTATCAGCTCTGTGCGAAAAGGCCATTGTCTGGTTATTCCACGTCATTTCCCAATTTCCCGGTTTTCGGTAATTGGA
Organism: Pseudophryne corroboree; assembly: GCF_028390025.1. Taxonomy (NCBI): domain Eukaryota; kingdom Metazoa; phylum Chordata; class Amphibia; order Anura; family Myobatrachidae; genus Pseudophryne; species Pseudophryne corroboree. Next base: position 283,282,084 of record NC_086453.1, read on the forward strand.
AATATTGAAAAATAATAAGGATCTATCTACATGACACTGGTGGAGCTTCAAACTAGGGGGCCTAGAAATATTGAATTTCTTGTCCACCGGTCTCCCACTCCGTAATTCGAGTACCTCATCTACTGCTAAAGGGTACGGTACTAATCCTGACTTGCTCTGACCTTGAGGTACTTGTGAGCACACCCAGCATTCTGTCTGTGTTAGGGTCTCCTGCCCTGTGCTGCCACGTCGTCATGGCAACCGGGAGACAAGTGCTAGTGGAGTAACCTGAGCGCAGCTGATACTCCGGTTCGGGTCTTTTGCTGTGCAGTGGTTATAGGCTCTGTGCACGGCAGGGGATCCGGTGCTGGTTTTTGTGCTCACAGTCTGTGAGGTCTGAGTGGGGCGTGGACAGCACCTGCTTTATAAGGCCTCTTTTCAGGGTAAGCAGATGCTGCTGAATCTCTGTTGGTTAGTCAGTTCATGAAAGTTAGCCAGTACTGTGTAGCTTTGTATTTGTTTGTTGCTTACTGCAAATAGGCCTGGGGATTTGGTATTACACTCTGCCAATCCAGACCTAGCAGTAAGACTGGAGTCAGTCGTTTAGCTTGCTGGGGTTCTGTTATTACTCTGTGAACTTAGCAAGTTTGCGGCTGTATTCTAACACTTGCCTGTCTAATCCTGTCTCACTGTGCTAGGTGTCAGGGGTCAGTTTAGTGGCAGTAAGCTTAAACCTGTGCACTGCAAGTGAGAATCAGGATTGTGGAGGCTCTCCTTGTGTCTATCATTCCATCTCTGACCAAGGAGTTTACTGCCACACCCGTTGGTAACCCTTTAGGGTTTTGCTGTTGCCCTTAGCAACAGCATTTCGGGTTCTCTACGTATTAAAACACAACATCTTGCTTTTTACATATTCAGCAGCCTAATACTCCTGTTGAAATTTTGTGGGAATATGGAGCATACCCCTCAAAATACGTTGCAACAGGTGGTCGATCAGGTGCAGGTCCTGACTCGACAATTTAATGATTTGTCCATTAAAATGCACACCTCCCAGGCTGCTGGCGGAGCTCCCGCAGCAGCAGCACCTGCAGGGGTTAAGGAGCCGAAAGTAAATCTCCCGGATCGTTTTTCTGGAGATCGCTCGCAGTTCTTTTGTTTCAAGGAGAGCTGCAAGCTATACTTCCGGCTTAGGCCTCAGTCTTCTGGGTCGGAGATTCAGCGGGTGGGCATAGTGATTTCCTTGCTACAAGGAGACCCACAGGTCTGGGCATATGGGTTGCAGCCTGACTGTCCGTCGCTTAAAAGTGTTGATGCTTTTTTTACGGCACTGGGCATGTTGTATGATGACCCTGACAAGACGGCCTCAGCCGAGGCTCAGATTTCGATCCTTAAGCAAGTGCGAAGGCCAGTTGAGGTTTACTGTACGGAGTTTCGGAGGTTGGCCCATGATACCCAGTGGAATGACCCAGCCCTGAGACACCAGTACCGAAGAGGTCTTTCTAACCAGATAAAGGACCAACTGGTACAATATCCCTTGCCTGATAGCTTGGATCAGCTCATGCAGTTATCCATCCGGGTGGATAGACGGCTGAGAGAGCGTAGGCTTGAAAGGGAGACTGAGATTTCCTTCCTTCCCAAGGGAACCTCAGACTCTGAGGAATTTTCTGAGGAGCCTATGCAGATTGGGGCTACCCGCCTCTCCTCGCGTGAGAAGACGCGGAGGAGACAGCAGGGGTTGTGTTTGTACTGTGGGAATAAAGGTCACGTGGTAGTATCATGCCCAGAAAAGCCGGAAAACTTCAGGGCCTGAGGGTGATGGGAAATATCCTGTCAGGCCAGAAGTCAGAATTTCCCAAGAAGACTTTTATCATTCCGGTGACCTTGAAGATCCTCGGTCAAACTGTCAAGACTGAGGCCTTTGTGGACAGTGGGGCCGACGGGGTTTTTATGGACCGCCAATTCGCCCTAAAACACTCTGTTTCCTTAGTACCCTTGGCATCGGAAATTGAGATTTGTGGGTTAAACGGGGAACCATTATCCCAAGGTAAAATTACCTCTTGCACTAGCCAGATTTCTTTGTTTATTGGAGCCACACACTCTGAAAAATTGTCCTTTTATGTGACTGTCTGTACTTTTGCCCCATTGGTGTTGGGGTTACCCTGGTTAAGGGCCCACAATCCTCAATTTGACTGGGTCTCTGGGGAGATTCTTAGTTGGGGTACTGATTGTTTCAGGAGTTGCTTGAGCCTTCCAGTCAGGCTCTCGCAGCTAAGTTTGCCAGGATTGCCAGGGTGTTATGCAGATTTTGCGGACGTGTTCTCCAAAAAAGTTGCAGAGGTACTACCTCCCCATCGCCCCTATGACTGTGCCATTGATTTGTTGCCAAATGCTAAGCTTCCCAAGAGCAGGTTGTACTCCCTGTCACGTCCTGAGACTCAGGCTATGGCAGAGTACATTCAGGAGAACTTGGCTAAGGGATTTATCAGACCTTCACAGTCTCCAGTTGGGTCGGGGTTCTTCTTCGTGGGTAAAAAGGACGGTTCGTTGCGACCCTGCATCGACTTCAGGGAATTGAACCGTATCACGATTAAAAACTCATACCCACTGCCTCTCATTTCGGTCTTGTTTGACCAGCTTCGTACTGCCACCATTTTTTCTAAGATTGACCTACGCGGTGCGTACAATCTAATCCGAATAAGAGAGGGGGATGAATGGAAGACTGCCTTTAATACCCACTCAGGGCATTATGAATATTTGGTGATGCCTTTTGGGCTCTGTAATGCCCCGGCAGTCTTCCAGGATTTCATGAATGATGTGCTCAGGGAATATTTGGATAGATTCTTAGTTGTATACTTAGATGACATCCTAATCTTCTCCCATTCCCTGGAGGAACATCGGAAGCATGTACGCTTAGTCCTCCAGAAACTCAGAGACCACCGGCTTGGGGCGAAGCTGGAGAAGTGCGAATTTGAAGTTCAGCAAATCGCATTTCTAGGATATATTATCTCCCCAGAAGGTTTCCAAATGGAGGGTTCCAAGGTACAGGCAGTCCTGGATTGGGTGCAGCCCACTAGTTTGAAGGCGCTTCAGCGTTTCCTGGGCTTTGCGGATTTTTATAGACGATTTATCGCTGGATTTTCGTCTATAGTGGCGCCCTTGGTGGCACTCACTAAGAAAGGGGCAGATGTTGCTCTCTGGTCTTGTGAGGCTAAAGCGGCTTTTGCCCGTCTCAAAAGGGCATTTGTTTCGGCCAAGGTGCTGCGACACCCAGATCCAGAGCGTCCTTTTGTGGTGGAGGTGGATGCCTCTGAGATGGGTATTGGGGCAGTGCTTTCTCAGATGGGAGTGTCTGATAATCGCCTTCATCCCCGTGCTTACTTTTCCCGTAAATTTTCGCCTGCCGAGATGAATTATGACGTGGGTAACCGGGAATTGTTGGCTATTAAGGATGCACTCGAGGAGTGGAGACACTGGCTTGAGGGGGCTAAGTTTGTGGTCTCAATTCTCACTGACCATAAGAATCTGGCATATTTAGAGTCAGCGAAGCGTCTCAATGCCAGGCAGGCACGATGGGCTTTGTTTTTTGCTCGCTTTAATTTTTTGATAACATATCGCCCTGGGTCAAAAAACATCAAGGCTGATGCGCTCTCGCGGAGTTTTGCTCCAATCCAGGAGACCACCGAGGAGCCGTTGCCCATTGTTTCCCCATCATGTATTAAAGTGGGCATTACCCAGGACCTCTTATCATTAGTCCTTAGAGCACAGGAGCAGGCTCCTCCAGACCTTCCGGTAGGTCTTTTGTTTGTGCCTCCTAGGTTAAGACAGCGAGTGTTCCTGGAATTTCATGCCAAGAAGTCGGCAGGTCACCCGGGTATTGCCAGAACTCGGGAGTTGCTATCTAGGGCGGTGTGGTGGCCCTCGGTGGCTAAGGATGTGGATCAGTGGGTTCGGGCATGTGACATCTGTGCCCGAAATAAGACTCCTAGAGGGGTTCCTGTTGGCCCATTACATCCACTCTCTATCCCATCTAAGCCATGGACCCACATTTCAATGGATTTTGTGGTGGACTTGCCCAAATCCTCGGGGATGACAGCCATCTGGGTTGTCGTTGACAGGTTTTCGAAGATGGCGCACTTCGTTCCACTGGTTGGGCTGCCATCAGCCAGACGCCTGTCTGAATTATTTATGCTGCATGTTGTGCGTCTCCACGGGTTGCCACTTGATGTGGTCTCTGACCGCGGATCCCAGTTTGTGGCCAAATTCTGGAGGGCATTTTGTTCCGATCTCCAGATTTCTGTCAGCTTGTCGTCAGGCTACCATCCGCAGTCTAATGGGCAGACTGAAAGGGTGAACCAGTCCTTGGAGCAGTTCCTCAGGTGTTATGTCTCCAAGTGTCAGACTGACTGGGTTGCTCATCTGTCCATGGCGGAGTTTGCCTATAACAACGCGGCTCACTCTGCTACAGGGATCTCTCCCTTCCTTTGTGTGTATGGGCATCATCCTAAGGCCAATTCTTTTGACCCCCTGGACTCCACGCCTGGTGGTTCCTCTGTGGTTTCGGTCCTTAGAGGTATTTGGCGGAAAGTGAAGAAAGCCCTTGTGTCTGTGTCATTAGTGACCAAAAGGGTTTTTGATAAGCGGAAAAGACCCTGCAGCTTCAAATTAGGAGACTTCGTCTGGTTGTCTACCAAGAATTTGAAGTTGAGACAGCCATCTCATAAGTTAGGGCCCCGGTTCATCGGCCCTTATAAGATCACCAGGGTTATCAATCCGGTGGCATTTCAGTTAGATCTGCCCCGTTCTTTGGGTATCAATAAAACATTTCATTGTTCCCTTTTAAAACGGGCGATTAGTAATCCTTCTTCCAGTGGAAGACCTTCCCCTCTTCTGATACGTGGCCAGAGGGAGTTTGTTGTTGAAAGGATTCTTGACTCCAAGGTGGTTCGGGGTCGGCTGTCATTTTTGGTGCACTGGAAGGGGTATGGCCCGGAGGAGCGGTCGTGGGTGCGCAGTTGTGATCTTCATGCCCCCAGACTGATACGCTCTTTCTTCTCGCAGTTCCCCGATAAACCCGGTGGTAGGGGTTCTTTGACCCCTCGTCAGAGGGGGGGTACTGTTAGGGTCTCCTGCCCTGTGCTGCCACGTCGTCATGGCAACCGGGAGACAAGTGCTAGTGGAGTAACCTGAGCGCAGCTGATACTCCGGTTCGGGTCTTTTGCTGTGCAGTGGTTATAGGCTCTGTGCACGGCAGGGGATCCGGTGCTGGTTTTTGTGCTCACAGTCTGTGAGGTCTGAGTGGGGCGTGGACAGCACCTGCTTTATAAGGCCTCTTTTCAGGGTAAGCAGATGCTGCTGAATCTCTGTTGGTTAGTCAGTTCATGAAAGTTAGCCAGTACTGTGTAGCTTTGTATTTGTTTGTTGCTTACTGCAAATAGGCCTGGGGATTTGGTATTACACTCTGCCAATCCAGACCTAGCAGTAAGACTGGAGTCAGTCGTTTAGCTTGCTGGGGTTCTGTTATTACTCTGTGAACTTAGCAAGTTTGCGGCTGTATTCTAACACTTGCCTGTCTAATCCTGTCTCACTGTGCTAGGTGTCAGGGGTCAGTTTAGTGGCAGTAAGCTTAAACCTGTGCACTGCAAGTGAGAATCAGGATTGTGGAGGCTCTCCTTGTGTCTATCATTCCATCTCTGACCAAGGAGTTTACTGCCACACCCGTTGGTAACCCTTTAGGGTTTTGCTGTTGCCCTTAGCAACAGCATTTCGGGTTCTCTACGTATTAAAACACAACATCTTGCTTTTTACATCTGAGCAGTTCTAATACAAGGGAGATACCCAGTTCCTTAGCCTCTGGGCTTCTCTGTTCACTGTGTGTGTATTTTGTTACCCTATCACCTTCTGTGTACGTTATGTCATATTCCCCAGTTTGTCTGTGAGTCCATTTGTTTTTGCATAACAGTTCAAACACCAGTACATTCCTGCAGACACTGGAGTGCATAACAGTTCTGACACTAGTACTTTCCTGCAGGCACTGGTGTGCATAACAGTCTGGTTTTAGACCTTACCCACTAGTGAGTGGTAATCACTCAATGGATGACGGTCCATGTCGATAATAAGGCTGGACTGACATCTCTGGATGCACCCATCCTTGACTATGTTCTCACAATTCTTACAAATGCAATTTTTCTCAGCCAATAACCCTTCACAGTGCCTCCGAGCTCCCTGACTACCAGATCGCTTTCTGATACTCACCTTTGCTCGAGTGATGTGTTGCTCTTGAGATTCTACAAATCCATCCCCGCCATCAGAACCCATTCCAGATCCTTTCTCGACCTCTCTGGGACCCTCACCGAAACAGACTGTCCTGGTCAACATCAGGATTAACAGGAAAACCCGGAACGCAGTCTCTTGGGGTAAGTCCATCTTGTTAAGGGAAGAGAAGGGAAACAAGAAGGGGGAGAAAGAGAAGGAGAGAAGGAGGGTAGTGGGGGATGGAGAAAATAAAAAAACTGGTGCGACAACCGCCTCTGGTCTTGTTGTTCTCCACGCTCAGTTGCCGTCTCAACAGTACTGCCTCTCAACCTTCCCGGAACAGACACTCCAGTGATACGATGTTTTCTACACTCTGCTCTTTGTCACGGGTTCTTTCCGGGTCAGCGACCTTTCTGTAGGGAACATAAATCTTGCATTTCAATGTGTTTAACTGTTGTGTGAAGTGAACCATCTTTGGAAAGTGAAAAGAGAGGGGAAATAATAAAAAGAAAATTTGTCAGATTTGCATTCACCATCAGGCTGTCACACCATCATGTATATCGGTATCTATGCACAGTCTCCCTTCACCAGTATTCCCATTCTCCAACATTTGTGCATGGCCAGGCACACTGATACTGGTGTTCCTATGCTGGTGAGATATACTGGGTTTGGGCAGAACTCTGAAAAGACCGAGTAGGCATGTGATGTTTGAACTGTAATCCTGTCAGTGAATGTAAGAAATGAAGCGGAACCTTTGAAGACAAATCACAGGGTTTAGTAACAGGTAAGTTTGTAAAGGCAAAGAAGATTTTACAAAGTTTGACATCTGGATTGGGCACTACGGGGAATGATTCCCTAATCGGTCTGCTCCCCATAAAAAAATTCTATGTGTGTTATATTTCTACTGGGACTATCCCAGCCATCAATCCAGTGTCTTGTCCATTCTAAGGGAACCCGGTATCTTTGAGATAATTTCCTCTACCTGTGATGGACATGCATCTAAAACAGTGAAAATGCAACATTAGTCTTCGCGGGTATCTAACATATTTTGTGCTTCCTGGGTGGGAGCGCTCAATATGTTTACCATCTCTAACAAAACTCCTGTTAAATTATTTAGAGGTCACTTCTGCTAGAGAGAGAAGCAGAAGTTTAGAGGCCTCCTCCTAACCCCAGTAAGTTCTGTCAAAAGGGTAAAGTTGCATTTATTCTGTTCTTCCCATTAACCGAATCTGTGCTTTTCTATACTGTATCGTGATTCCTTACTATATGTCCCTTGATCCCGTCTATGGGGTATATTTACAAAGATTCGTGTTTTGGCCGTTTTGAAGGGTGTTTGAACTCGAATGGTATCTGGTGCATTTTACAGCAACTTTTTGAATCCTGATACGATCATTCACTAAGCTGCCGAGTTTTGCACATTCGTTTTTTCCGATGTCGATGTGATTCGTAATATCAGGCAGTGTTTTACGAGAGTGATGAGTAAAACACTGCCTGACAAAACACAAGGAATCCCGGCCGGATCTGTGAGATCCGTGCAGGGCTTCATTGTGTACCTTAAAAAAGTTGTTTAAAGTCTTAAAAAATCTGAAAAAAATTGCGTGGGGTCCCCCCTCCTAAGCACAACCAGCCTCGGGCTCTTTGAGCCGGTCCTGGAAGAAAAAATATGGGTTTAAAAATGACAGGGGTTCCCCCATATTTCATCAACCAGCACCGGGCTCTGTGCCTGGTCCTGGTTCCAAAAATACGGGGGACAAAAAGTGTAGGGGTCCCCCGTATTTTTGAAACCAGCACCGGGCTCCACTAGCCAGGTACATAATGCCACAGCCGGGGGACACTTTTATACTGGTCCCTGCGTCCCTGGCATTACATACCCAACTAGTCACCCCTGGCCGGGGTGCCCTGGAGGAGTGGGAACCCCTTAAATCAAGGGGTCCCCCCCTCCAGCCACCCAAGGGCCAGGGGTGAAGCCCGAGGCTGTCCCCCCATCCAAGGGCGGCGGATGGGGGGCTGATAGCCTTTTGGAAAAATGTGAATATTGTTTTTAGTAGCAGTACTACAAGTCCCAGCAAGCCTCCCCCGCAAGCTGGTACTTGGAGAACCACAAGTACCAGCATGCGGTGGAAAACCGGGCCCACTGGTACCTGATGTACTACTACTAAACAAATACCCCCAAAAAAACAGGACACACACACCGTGAAAGTATAAGTTTATTACATACATGCACACCTCCATACATACATACTTACCTATGTTCCCACGAGGCTCGGTCCTCTTCTCCATGTAGAATCCTTGGGGTACCTGTTAAAAAAATTATACTCACATAATCCAGTGTAGAATCAGACCTTTGTATAATCCACGTATTTGGCAAAATAATAAAATGGAAACCCGACCACGCACTGAAAGGGGTCCCATGTTTACACATGGGACCCCTTTCCCCGACTGCCAGGACCCCCCATGACTCCTGTCAAAGAGGGTCTCTTCAGCCAATCAGGGAGCGCCACGTCGTGGCACTCTCCTGATTGGCTGTGTGCTCCTGTAGTGTCTGTGTGGCAGCACACGGCACAGATACAATGTAGCGCTTATGCACTCCATTGTAGCCAATGGTGGGAACTTTGCGGTCAGCGGTTGACCGAAAGTAACCTCACCGCCTACCGCAAAGTTCCCACCATTGGCTACAATGGAGCGCATAGGCGCTACATTGTATCTGTGCCGTGTGCTGCCTCACAGAAACTACAGGAGCACACAGCCAATCAGGAGAGTGCCACGACATGGCGCTCCCTGATTGGCTGAAGGGACCCTCTTTGACAGGAGTCAGGGGGGTCCTGGCAGTCGGGGAAAGGGGTCCCATGTGTACACATGGGACCCCTTTCAGTGTGTGGTCGGGTTTCCGTTTTATTATTTTGCCAAGTACGTGGATTATACAAAGGTCTGATTCTACACTGGATTATGTGAGTATAATTTTTTTAACAGGTACCCCAAGGATTCTACATGGAGAAGAGGACCGAGCCTCATGGGAACATAGGTAAGTATGTATGTATGGAGGTGTGCATGTATGTAATAAACTTATACTTTCACGGTGTGTGTGTCCTGTTTTTTTGGGGGTATTTGTTTAGTAGTAGTACTACCAGCGGGCCCGGTTTTCCACCGTATGCTGGTACTTGTGGTTCTCCAAGTACCAGCTTGCGGGGGAGGCTTGCTGGGACTTGTAGTACTGCTACTAAAAACAATATTCACATTTTTCCAAAAGGCTATCAGCCCCCCATCCGCCGCCCTTGGATGGGGGGGACAGCCTCGGGATTAACCCCTGGCCCTTGGGTGGCTGGAGGGGGGACCCCTTGATTTAAGGGGTTCCCACTCCTCCAGGGTACCCCGGCCAGGGGTGACTAGTTGGGTATGTAATGCCAGGGCTGCAGGGACCAGTATAAAAGTGTCCCCCGGCTGTGGCATTATGTACCTGGCTAGTGGAGCCCGGTGCTGGTTTCAAAAATACGGGGGACCCCTACGCTTTTTGTCCCCCGTATTTTTGGAACCAGGACCAGGCGCAGAGCCCGGTGCTGGTTGATGAAATATGGGGGAACCCCTGTAATTTTTTTCCCCATATTTTTTTTTACCAGGACCGGCTCAAAGAGCCCGAGGCTGGTTATGCTTAGGAGGGGGGACCCCACGCAATTTTTTTTCCAGTTTTTACACTAAACAGACCCTTTCCCACAGATAACCAAGCACAGATCTCACTGATGCGTGCATGGTTATCCAAACTCGACTGGAAAAAGCAGGTCTATTTTTTTGCTGCTTTTTTTAACGAATCAAAAAAAACAGACCCGCATTTGAGCACTCAGAAACTAACACCCAAATCCGAATGAATAGTGAATGCCCGTATTGTATGAAATAACAGCCGTGTTTGAACGATGGTCTATTCATTCGTATTTCGGAACTTTGCAAATCAAGCCATTACGAATAGTCCAAAAACTGCCGAGATTGGTGCTTAGTGAATTTCCGGATTGGGACTTAGAAAAAAAAAACACAAATCGGACAAACTCGAATTCTTAGTAAATATTGGCCTATGTGTTTAATAACGTGGCTTGTTTTCTCTGTCTAGGGGTCTATATTGGCTATGTGTTCTACTACTCCTACAATCCCTGGCAAAATGCCCTTCCTTCCAACAAGTGTAGCATATCCTAGGTCCTTTCTTACTATCCGTATTTTTGGGGTTTAGGTTGATGAGACTTTGGTGTAAGGGCCTGTATTCTTTCAATCCTCAGCCTCTCCTCCTGCAGTTCTCTACGCCTAGCAATATTCTTATGGTGTTCAATCGCACATTCTCTAAGACAAGCTACTGTGACCTTTTTCCAACTAGGCAAAGATGTTTGTACTCTGTCCCTCACTGTCTTATTGAGTCCGTCCATTAGCACAGAGACAGCTACCTTCCTGTAATTCGTATCGTTCCCTGTATCTGATACCCCCATGTATCTATCCATTATTTGCAGGGCCCGGTGGAAATATTCAGATGTCATTTCATTTTCCCTCTGTTTTATGGAGAAAATTCTTCTCCACTCAGTGGGGAAACACAACTCTAGTTGCCTATTATTAATTCTATATTTTCCTTATTGTTTCTATCAGTCATAGGACTATCCGACTCTAGCCTACAATCAGTAGTAAATTTTTGGGGGTCAATATTAGGGGGTAGGCACGCTTTCAAAACTATCCGCCAGTGTGTTTTTGTCGGTTCATACGCATTACCCAGATCTCTGATAAATTTCTGACATCTGGCTAAATGCTTCCGAGGGTCGGGGAATTCTGAAATGATTGATCGCAGCTCATCTCTGGGCCACGGGCAATACATTGCATTATTTCTAGTGAGGACTACTTCCTGACTATCGGTTCCCCCATTGGGAGTTACTATTTCCAAGACAGGGTGTAATCCTACCGTTCCATTCCTAATCTGTTTACTGTGTGGTGGTGTTGTTGTTTCTGTGCAATGAACTGTCTCATACTTACCGGTAGCTGTGACCTCACCAGTTCTTTCATTGGGGAATACTGTTACTGCTCTACCTGGTTGGATAGGTCCCACCTGAGTTTCCTGCAAAATGACTGCTTGGAGGCGAGCTGGAATTTGGCTGGATCCTTTATCTTCTTGTGACCTATAACCTTGAAAAGACTTCAAAACAGGATACATCTTGCAAAAATTAGGGTTAATACATTGTTTTTGCATACTACTATCATTTACGGATATACCATTGACTGTAGCCATCTCTTCCCCTTCGACCTGTGTCGACACTGGTGTGTTTGTGTTCTCATTCCCGCTAGGTCTTGAACCTGTTTTGCGAATTTGTTCTCTTTGCATATCCCCCTCCTGTTGCCATAATTTTAAACAATCATTATGTCTAATCCTTTGTTTTCTGGATTTAAGAAGACATATTCTACTGCTTACATTCTGCAGTACCTCTGGTTCAAAGCTGCCCACCCTAGGGAATGGTTACCTATCATTGTTAGTCATACATATCCACTCATCGCATAAACCTTCTGTGTGTGAACCATATTTTTCACACATGATTAACCTTGCGGAGCCTTTTGGCCACGATTCTGCCTGAACCCTGTCTAAACGTCTCTTACTTGAGCAACTGGCTCCCATATTTGTGGGTCTCTTCTAATACCTTTTAAAAAATTCCCACTAACACCAAAATACTCAATATAAGTAGACGGTGGAGGTATACCTGAGCGCCTTCCACTCGCTCGCGCCCACGCTGGCCAGTACTACCATACACTGTTGATAGTGAAGGCAATGTACCCAGCTTAGGGCTCCTATCAGACCTTACACCGTAAGTTCTTTCGGTGGAAGTTCTGTTTGGAATATTTTCCTGAGAGAGGCAGTGAAAATTTCCTTTTCGGTTTCTTTCACTGGAATTGTTTGTAGGGTGAAAAACATAGAAATTAGATAACTATTTTTCACCCTTTCCAGTGAAGCCCACCAGGGAAATTTCCCGAAGTTATCAAAGAAAAACCCCTTTGTCTATACAATCACGTCTGCGTATGCTCTTCCACAGATGATACAATAATATCACGTTGCTCTGTGCAGAACAAACGGATGTGTGATGCAATAGCACAGCCTATAGATACTAGTTATCTATATGCCCTACGATTGCTGTAGACCACCTAGCCTAGACCACTTCAGACCACTAAGAGTTGTATGGGATACCACTCAGTCCGCTAAGACCACCTTAGTCCACTCTTTATAATGCAGGGTTGCGAACCCTACACCACCGGATCTCTACTAACCCAGTGTGCACACTTAGACCACTTTAGTCCACCTTGTTCACTTAGTACTTGGGTTCAGTATCCACTCACTCCTGTACTCGCTCACTCAAATGTACTTTATTTTTCTGTACAGAAAATTATCATTCAGACAAGCAGCTTTATTCCCAGAGGTAATAAAGTAAATAAGGGTTTTATACTAAACTTTGGAAGCTGGGCAATCTTGTGTTATTGTAGCGTGGCTACTGTCTCACCTTTAAACTAAACGAACTATTGTGTAATTTGTACTTAGCGACCGTATTCTTACGCAATTTGCGTAAACACGCGACCGTGCTTACGCCGCGTGTGCAGTTCCGTACCTTGTCCGAGACACGTGTACAAAACCGTACGTCCGCAATAGCACAAATCATACAATTTCTATAAATGTGAGCAATATTAACTATAATTGCTCACTTAACACGCCACACAGTTTCTTTTCTGTATAAACCCTTATAACTTGGCCAGACTGCGTTTGTGTTTTACACTTACTTCCTTTGTTTATATTACGAATCTAGTAATCTGAATGTTATGGCAACAATGTGGGAGAGTATGCACAGAGTATGGGTGTACGCTTTTGTTGTGTACGCATTTGGCGACTAAAATAAATTCACAGATTTTAAATAGCTTTTTTTTTCTGCTTACCTTACGAGTTCTTACCAGCATCCCTACAAACCATACAGAGCAGACACCATCTAATCAGCAATTAAGTAGGGTTTTCAGTGTATCCACAGACCAAGAAAAGGATACGTAGGATACCTTGTGTCCACCCTTATGCTGATAGATTATGTCTGCTTGTGACCTGTTAAGCAGTAAAAATGTGGAAAATCAGACGATGCCCCCAATTGATAATGTCGATTATCTTTACAGGAATAAAAGCTATACCTTAAACACACCGTATTTCACATATGAAATAGGCATCATCGGGGAGAACATAGGGGACAGAATATGACATTACCATATTACAAACTTTCCAAGTGAAAAACCTCATCCCTAGTTCTCCCATCTGCTCAGTACAAGTATCAGGCTGGATGATATGAGCACAGTACCCTGGTGATACTTCTCCAACCCACATGGTCTTGCTTCCTCGGGTATACCTATACCGAAAATTCCTTCCACTGTTGGCTATTTGGCGTACAAGTTCAGAGTCTATGGGTATCCTATCAGCTCTGTGCGAAAAGGCCATTGTCTGGTTATTCCACGTCACTTCCCAATTTCCCGGTTTTCGGTAATTGGAAACATTGAAAAATAATAAGGATCTATCTACATGACACTGGTGGAGCTTCAAACTAGGGGGCCTAGAAATATTGAATTTATTGTCCACCGGTCTCCCACCCCGTAATTCGAGTACCTCATCTATTGCTAAAGGGTACGGTACTAATCCTGACTTGCTCTGACCTTGAGGTACTTGTGAGCACACCCAGCATTCTGTCTGGTTTTAGACCTTACCCACTAGTGAGTGGTAATCACTCAATGGATGACGGTCCATGTCGATAATAAGGCTGGACTGACATCTCTGGATGCACCCATCCTTGACTATGTTCTCACAATTCTTACAAATGCAATTTTTCTCAGCCAATAACCCTTCACAGTGCCTCCGAGCTCCCTGACTACCAGATCACTTTCTGATACTCACCTTTGCTCAAGTGATGTGTTGCTCTTGAGATTCTACAAATCCATCCCCGCCATCAGAACCCATTCCAGATCCTTTCTCGACCTCTCTGGGACCCTCACCGAAACAGACTGTCCTGGTCAATATCAGGATTAACAGGAAAACCCGGAACGCAGTCTCTTGGGGTAAGTCCATCTTGTTAAGGGAAGAGAAGGGAAACAAGAAGGGGGAGAAAGAGAAGGAGAGAAGGAGGGTAGTGGGGGATGGAGAAAATAAAAAAACTGGTGCGACAACCGCCTCTGGTCTTGTTGTTCTCCACGCTCAGGTGCCGTCTCAACAGTACTGCCTCTCAACCTTCCCGGAACAGACACTCCAGTGATACGATGTTTTCTACACTCTGCTCTTTGTCACGGGTTCTTTCCGGGTCAGCGACCTTTCTGTAGGGAACATAAATCTTGCATTTCAATGTGTTTAACTGTTGTGTGAAGTGAACCATCTTTGGAAAGTGAAAAGAGAGGGGAAATAATAAAAAGAAAATTTGTCAGATTTGCATTCACCATCAGGCTGTCACACCATCATGTATATCGGTATCTATGCACAGTCTCCCTTCACCAGTATTCCCATTCTCCACCCTTTGTGCATGGCCAGGCACACTGATACTGGTGTTCCTATGCTGGTGAGATATACTGGGTTTGGGCAGAACTCTGAAAAGACCGAGTAGGCATGTGATGTTTGAACTGTAATCCTGTCAGTGAATGTAAGAAATGAAGCGGAACCTTTGAAGACAAATCACAGGGTTTAGTAACAGGTAAGTTTGTAAAGGCAAAGAAGATTTTACAAAGTTTGACATCTGGATTGGGCACTACGGGGAATGATTCCCTAATCGGTCTGCTCCCCATAAAAAAATTCTATGTGTGTTATATTTCTACTGGGACTATCCCAGCCATCAATCCAGTGTCTTGTCCATTCTAAGGGAACCCGGTATCTTTGAGATAATTTCCTCTACCTGTGATGGACATGCATCTAAAACAGTGAAAATGCAACATTAGTCTTCGCGGGTATCTAACATATTTTGTGCTTCCTGGGTGGGAGCGCTCAATATGTTTACCATCTCTAACAAAACTCCTGTTAAATTATTTAGAGGTCACTTCTGCTAGAGAGAGAAGCAGAAGTTTAGAGGCCTCCTCCTAACCCCAGTAAGTTCTGTCAAAAGGGTAAAGTTGCATTTATTCTGTTCTTCCCATTAACCGAATCTGTGCTTTTCTATACTGTATCGTGATTCCTTACTATATGTCCCTTGATCCCGTCTATGGGGTATATTTACAAAGATTCGTGTTTTGGCCGTTTTGAAGGGTGTTTGAACTCGAATGGTATCTGGTGCATTTTACAGCAACTTTTTGAATCCTGATACGATCATTCACTAAGCTGCCGAGTTTTGCACATTCGTTTTTTCCGATGTCGATGTGATTCGTAATATCAGGCAGTGTTTTACGAGAGTGATGAGTAAAACACTGCCTGACAAAACACAAGGAATCCCGGCCGGATCTGTGAGATCCGTGCAGGGCTTCATTGTGTACCTTAAAAAAGTTGTTTAAAGTCTTAAAAAATCTGAAAAAAATTGCGTGGGGTCCCCCCTCCTAAGCACAACCAGCCTCGGGCTCTTTGAGCCGGTCCTGGTAGAAAAAATATGAGTTTAAAAATGACAGGGGTTCCCCCATATTTCATCAACCAGCACCGGGCTCTGTGCCTGGTCCTGGTTCCAAAAATACGGGGGACAAAAAGTGTAGGGGTCCCCCGTATTTTTGAAACCAGCACCGGGCTCCACTAGCCAGGTACATAATGCCACAGCCGGGGGACACTTTTATACTGGTCCCTGCGTCCCTGGCATTACATACCCAACTAGTCACCCCTGGCCGGGGTGCCCTGGAGGAGTGGGAACCCCTTAAATCAAGGGGTCCCCCCCTCCAGCCACCCAAGGGCCAGGGGTGAAGCCCGAGGCTGTCCCCCCATCCAAGGGCGGCGGATGGGGGGCTGATAGCCTTTTGGAAAAATGTGAATATTGTTTTTAGTAGCAGTACTACAAGTCCCAGCAAGCCTCCCCCGCAAGCTGGTACTTGGAGAACCACAAGTACCAGCATGCAGTGGAAAACCGGGCCCATTGGTACCTGATGTACTACTACTAAACAAATACCCCCAAAAAAACAGGACACACACACCGTGAAAGTATAAGTTTATTACATACATGCACACCTCCATACATACATACTTACCTATGTTCCCACGAGGCTCGGTCCTCTTCTCCATGTAGAATCCTTGGGGTACCTGTTAAAAAAATTATACTCACATAATCCAGTGTAGAATCAGACCTTTGTATAATCCACGTATTTGGCAAAATAATAAAATGGAAACCCGACCACGCACTGAAAGGGGTCCCATGTTTACACATGGGACCCCTTTCCCCGACTGCCAGGACCCCCCATGACTCCTGTCAAAGAGGGTCTCTTCAGCCAATCAGGGAGCGCCACGTCGTGGCACTCTCCTGATTGGCTGTGTGCTCCTGTAGTGTCTGTGAGGCAGCACACGGCACAGATACAATGTAGCGCTTATGCACTCCATTGTAGCCAATGGTGGGAACTTTGCGGTCAGCGGTTGACCGAAAGTAACCTCACCGCCTACCGCAAAGTTCCCACCATTGGCTACAATGGAGCGCATAGGCGCTACATTGTATCTGTGCCGTGTGCTGCCTCACAGAAACTACAGGAGCACACAGCCAATCAGGAGAGTGCCACGACATGGCGCTCCCTGATTGGCTGAAGGGACCCTCTTTGACAGGAGTCAGGGGGGTCCTGGCAGTCGGGGAAAGGGGTCCCATGTGTAAACATGGGACCCCTTTCAGTGTGTGGTCGGGTTTCCGTTTTATTATTTTGCCAAGTACGTGGAGTATACAAAGGTCTGATTCTACACTGGATTATGTGAGTATAATTTTTGTAACAGGTACCCCAAGGATTCTACATGGAGAAGAGGACCGAGCCTCATGGGAACATAGGTAAGTATGTATGTATGGAGGTGTGCATGTATGTAATAAACTTATACTTTCACGGTGTGTGTGTCCTGTTTTTTTGGGGGTATTTGTTTAGTAGTAGTACTACCAGCGGGCCCGGTTTTCCACCGTATGCTGGTACTTGTAGTTCTCCAAGTACCAGCTTGCGGGGGAGGCTTGCTGGGACTTGTAGTACTGCTACTAAAAACAATATTCACATTTTTCCAAAAGGCTATCAGCCCCCCATCCGCCGCCCTTGGATGGGGGGGACAGCCTCGGGATTAACCCCTGGCCCTTGGGTGGCTGGAGGGGGGACCCCTTGATTTAAGGGGTTCCCACTCCTCCAGGGTACCCCGGCCAGGGGTGACTAGTTGGGTATGTAATGCCAGGGCTGCAGGGACCAGTATAAAAGTGTCCCCCGGCTGTGGCATTATGTACCTGGCTAGTGGAGCCCGGTGCTGGTTTCAAAAATACGGGGGACCCCTACGCTTTTTGTCCCCCGTATTTTTGGAACCAGGACCAGGCGCAGAGCCCGGTGCTGGTTGATGAAATATGGGGGAACCCCTGTAATTTTTTTCCCCATATTTTTTTTTACCAGGACCGGCTCAAAGAGCCCGAGGCTGGTTATGCTTAGGAGGGGGGACCCCACGCAATTTTTTTTCCAGTTTTTACACTAAACAGACCCTTTCCCACAGATAACCAAGCACAGATCTCACTGATGCGTGCATGGTTATCCAAACTCGACTGGAAAAAGCAGGTCTATTTTTTTGCTGCTTTTTTTAACGAATCGAAAAAAAACAGACCCGCATTTGAGCACTCAGAAACTAACACCCAAATCCGAATGAATAGTGAATGCCCGTATTGTATGAAATAACAGCCGTGTTTGAACGATGGTCTATTCATTCGTATTTCGGAACTTTGCAAATCAAACCATTACGAATAGTCCAAAAACTGCCGAGATTGGTGCTTAGTGAATTTCCGGATTGGGACTTAGAAAAAAAAAACACAAATCGGACAAACTCGAATTCTTAGTAAATATTGGCCTATGTGTTTAATAACGTGGTTTGTTTTCTCTGTCTAGGGGACTATATTGGCTATGTGTTCTACTACTCCTACAATCCCTGGCAAAATGCCCTTCCTTCCAACAAGTGTAGCATATCCTAGGTCCTTTCTTACTATCCGTGTTTTGGGGTTTAGGTTGATGAGACTTTAGTGTAAGGGCCTGTATTCTTTCAATCCTCAGCCTCTCCTCCTGCAGTTCTCTACGCCTAGCAATATTCTTATGGTGTTCAATCGCACATTCTCTAAGACAAGCTACTGTGACCTTTTTCCAACTAGGCAAAGATGTTTGTACTCTGTCCCTCACTGTCTTATTGAGTCCGTCCATTAGCACAGAGACAGCTACCTTCCTGTAATTCGTATCGTTCCCTGTATCTGATACCCCCATGTATCTATCCATTATTTGCAGGGCCCGATGGAAATATTCAGATGTCATTTCATTTTCCCTCTGTTTTATGGAGAAAATTCTTCTCCACTCAGTGGGGAAACACAACTCTAGTTGCCTATTAATTAATTCTATATTTTCCTTATTGTTTCTGTCAGTCATAGGACTATCCGACTCTAGCCTACAATCAGTAGTAAATTTTTGGGGGTCAATATTAGGGGGTAGGCACGCTTTCAAAACTATCCGCCAGTGTGTTTTTGTCGGTTCATACGCATTACCCAGATCTCTGATAAATTTCTGACATCTGGCTAAATGCTTCCGAGGGTCGGGGAATTCTGAAATGATTGATCGCAGCTCATCTCTGGGCCACGGGCAATACATTGCATTATTTCTAGTGAGGACTACTTCCTGACTATCGGTTCCCCCATTGGGAGTTACTATTTCCAAGACAGGGTGTAATCCTACCGTTCCATTCCTAATCTGTTTACTGTGTGGTGGTGTTGTTGTTTCTGTGCAATGAACTGTCTCATACTTACCGGTAGCTGTGACCTCACCAGTTCTTTCATTGGGGAATACTGTTACTGCTCTACCTCGTTGGATAGGTCCCACCTGAGTTTCCTGCAAAATGACTGCTTGGAGGCGAGCTGGAATTTGGCTGGATCCTTTATCTTCTTGTGACCTATAACCTTGAAAAGACTTCAAAACAGGATACATCTTGCAAAAATTAGGGTTAATACATTGTTTTTGCATACTACTATCATTTACGGATATACCATTGACTGTAGCCATCTCTTCCCCTTCGACCTGTGTCGACACTGGTGTGTTTGTGTTCTCATTCCCGCTAGGTCTTGAACCTGTTTTGCGAATTTGTTCTCTTTGCATATCCCCCTCCTGTTGCCATAATTTTAAACAATCATTATGTCTAATCCTTTGTTTTCTGGATTTAAGAAGACATATTCTACTGCTTACATTCTGCAGTACCTCTGGTTCAAAGCTGCCCACCCTAGGGAATGGTTACCTATCATTGTTAGTCATACATATCCACTCATTGCATAAACCTTCTGTGTGTGAACCATATTTTTCACACATGATTAACCTTGCGGAGCCTTTTGGCCACGATTCTGCCTGAACCCTGTCTAAACGTCTCTTACTTGAGCAACTGGCTCCCATATTTGTGGGTCTCTTCTAATACCTTTTAAAAAATTCCCACAAACACCAAAATACTCAATATAAGTAGACGGTGGAGGTATACCTGAGCGCCTTCCACTCGCTCGCGCCCACGCTGGCCAGTACTACCATACACTGTTGATAGTGAAGGCAATGTACCCAGCTTAGGGCTCCTATCAGACCTTACACCGTAAGTTCTTTCGGTGGAAGTTCTGTTTGGAATATTTTCCTGAGAGAGGCAGTGAAAATTTCCTTTTTGGTTTCTTTCACTGGAATTGTTTGTAGGGTGAAAAACATAGAAATTAGATAACTATTTTTCACCCTTTCCAGTGAAGCCCACCAGGGAAATTTCCCGAAGTTATCAAAGAAAAACCCCTTTGTCTATACAATCACGTCTGCGTATGCTCTTCCACAGATGATACAATAATATCACGTTACTCTGTGCAGAACAAACGGACGTGTGATGCAATAGCACAGCCTATAGATACTAGTTATCTATATGCCCTACGATTGCTGTAGACCACCTAGCCTAGACCACTTCAGACCACTAAGAGTTGTATGGGATACCACTCAGTCCACTAAGACCACCTTAGTCCACTCTTTATAATGCAGGGTTGCGAACCCTACGCCACCGGATCTCTACTAACCCAGTGTGCACACTTAGACCACTTTAGTCCACCTTGTTCACTGAGTTCTTGGGTTCAGTATCCACTCACTCCTGCACTCGCTCACTCAAATGTACTTTATTTTTCTGTACAGAAAATTATCATTCAGACAAGCAGCTTTACTCCCAGAGGTAATACAGTAAAGAAGGGTTTTATACTAAACTTTGGAAGCTGGGCAATCTTGTGTTATTGTAGCATGGCTACTGTCTCACCTTTAAACTAAATGAACTATTGTGTAATTTGTACTTAGCAACCGCATTCTTACGCAATTTGCGTAAACACGCGACCGTGCTTACGCCGCGTGTGCAGTTCCGTACCTTGTCCGAGACACGTGTACAAAACCGTACGTCCGCAATAGCACAAATCATACAATTTCTATAAATGTGAGCAATATTAACTATAATTGCTCACTTAACACGCCACACAGTTTCTTTTCTGTATAAACCTTTATAACTTGGCCAAACTGCGTTTGTGTTTTACACTTACTTTGTTTATAATACGAATCTAGTAATCTGAATGTTATGGCAACAATGTGGGAGAGTATGCACAGAGTATGCTTTTGTTGTGTACGCATTTGGCGACAAAAATAAATTCACAGATTTTAAATAGCTTTTTTTCTGCTTACCTTACGAGTTCTTACCAGCATCCCTACAAACCATACAGAGCAGACACCATCTAATCAGCAATTAAGTAGGGTTTTCAGTGTATCCACTGACCAAGAAAAGGATACGTAGGATACCTTCTGTTTACCCTTATGCTGATATATTATGTCTGCTTGTGACCTGTTAAGCAGTAAAAATTTGGAAAATCCGACGATGCCCTCAATTGATAAGGTCGATTATCTTTACAGGAATAAAAGCTAAACCTTAAACACACCGAAATTACACTTTAAACCTTTAGCCGCTGCGGCCGCTATACTTAATTCACACTCTACGCACCTTTTACGCTATTAGCGTACAGAGTCCCATACAGTGTACGGACTTTGCGTACACACGCCGCGCTGACGGTACAAAGTACTAACAGCGCGTACACACTCAGAGATACACTTTAAACCTTCACAGTAATGCAATGCAATGATGCTATTACACTTTAAACCTTATACAGCAATGCAGTGTGATGCTATTACACTTTAAACCTTATACAGCAATGCAGTGTGATGCTATTACACTTTAAACCTTATACAGCAATGCAGTGTGATGCTATTACACTTTAAACCTTATACAGCAATGCAGTGTGATGCTATTACACTTTAAACCTTAACAGGGCAATGAGCACACGACACCAATTGTGAGTTTACCGCTGGGTTCCGACACCACAGTGGATTATTTCTGAAAGGGGGTTTAGAAGAAAAAGGAGAGCAAAGAATGTCTCTTTGTTGGCGCACGTAGAATAATTTTAAAATTTAACTTTTAATAAATTCATTAAGATTGTTCCAAAAAGACGAAGTTTTGACAATACAATACAACAAATACTAACTGTGAGTGAAATAACTGAATATAGTGAATTTCTTAAAACCAAAAGCTCACTACCTGTGTCTTATATTATATTAATTCTGCTTAATTGGTATAGTAAAACACTTACGGATCTAATTATTCTAGTGTAGTTAATCTGTGAGATTATAATCAATCCATAAATTCGGTATCTATGACAATGTCCAATATGTTCCTAAAGGATAACTGTATTACGGTAAGTATGGTGTAGAAGCCAATATGATCACTCATATAATGGCATTAATTAGTTACAGTAATTGTATATTATCTTTATTATCAGTAGCTATATCAAATAGCAGTATATAATTGTAGCAGGAACCCTTAGGAATCAATGTTTTCAGCAGATAACTGTGTTATTATTACTGACAGGAGAACACAGTGGAATATGTAATTATGACTGAGTAACTCGAAAGTAATTGCTCTTAATAGTAAACTATATCATCCACTGCTACATACAATGTGACTATAATAAGAGAAAATCACCAAATGGTGTAGTGCATTAATATAGGCACGCCCTGTTAGCAATATATTGCAGCAACATTAAATACAACTCTGGTGAATATTATCACTGACAATTATTATATTCTTATAGCATTTCTCTGGGTATTATATAGTTGTAATAATTGTATCTTGCCTTTGTTGTTAATAGCTCTGCCAAACAAAGGTGTATAATTGTAGCTGAATCGTTTGAAAGCAGATACATTCTTACAAATAACTGTTTTTATTGCTGATAGCTAAACACAGTAAGGACATACCTCCCACACTTATAATTTCTTACATAATAGCTTTGCATAGACACAGTAATTGTGTGTTTTAATAGTTTGATAGTCACATTAAATTAGTGTATTAATATATGCAATAGGTGGTTTTCTCATAGATTGCCAAAAAATCTATCTATATGAATCTTGTAATGAATCCATAATTCTATCTAGCCTGTTTCATTATTAGCAATTGTATCAAATAAAGATATGTAGTGATACTTAGATCACTTAAAAACAAATGCTTGCAGTGGGTAACTGTTTCATCACTGACAGCTAAATATCACATGAATGTGCAGCCGTAGCTTAACTTGGAAGTAAATGTTTTAAACAAGAGCCTGTGTAAACTGCTGTTGCATACAGTGTGACTATTAAATAAAATAATAACACCAGTTGGTGCTTGAAAGTAAATGTTTTTTAACAAGAGCCTGTCTCAGCTGCTGTTGCATACAGTGTGACTATTGAAATCGGATAATAATACCAGGTGGTGTAGTATATTAATATAAACACATCCTATTGGTAATATTCCCAGTGGCGGTTCTTGCCACGGGCAAGCGGTACTTTTGCCCGGGCGCCGCCTTCCGGAGGGCGCCGGCGCCATCCGGAGGGCGCCGGCGCCATCCGGAGGGCGCCGCACCAGGGCAAGAACCGCCACTGTGCCCCCCGCAGTGCCCTGCTGTGCCCCCCGCTTCGAAGGGAACCAGACGCGTAGCGTCTAGTTTCCCTTCATTGAGAGGACCTTAGTTGTGCGGTGTGCGATGACGTCATCGCGCACCGCACAGCAAAGGTCCTCTACATGAAGGGAAACTAGACGCTACGGTCTAGTTTCCCTTCGTCTAGAGGACCTTTGCTGTGCGATGCGCGATGACGTCATCGTGCACCGCACAGCATAGTGGCACAGACACTAGGGGGTCATAATTGACCTCTAGTGTCTATGCTGTTCTATGGAAGAGACGTAATAACGTCTCTCCCATAGATCGAAGAGAGGAGAGCAGAAGATCGGCGCCGCCGGCGGAGGGGGTCTGGAACGGGGATGGTAAGTATTCTTTTTATTTATTTTTATTTTTTTCTTTCAGCGCATTGACCACGCCCCCCATTGAAGCCACACACCCCATATTTTGCCCGGGGCGCCACAAACCTTAGAACCGGCCCTGAATATTCCACAGCAACATTGGATATAACACTATTAAGTATTGCAGCTAACATAGATTGGCTTGATAGCAAGTGCTTTTAGCAGTGTACTGTGTCATCCACTCATTTAAATACAATGTAACAAAAAAGATTATTTTCATAAATGAAATCACCAAGTGGTGTGATATATAGCACTAGTAGACACTGCAGCTATCAATCATTATATTTTATAACATTTTTACTAGCAGCTGAACGTCATGTGGAGGTGTAGCTGTCACTATCTTGAAAGTAGATGTTTTAACAGGAAACTGTATCAACTTTTATTGCATACAATGTAGCTATTGAGATAGAGTGAGAACACCAGGTGGTGTAGTATGTTAACATGAACACATCCTGTCAGCAGTGTTCTGCAGCAGCATTGGATATAGCACTAATAAATACTGCAGCTATTAGGTTATAATGTTCTAAAGCATTTTTCAAATACAAGGCACTAACTGATAGCGTGGAACTCCTAATTCAAAACCACATTAAATTAGTGTATCAGTATATTCATTAGGTGGCTCTCACATGGATTGACACAGAAACTGCCTGTTATTATATTATATTAAGTCCGTAAGTGTCAGAGTATTAATCTATTACATGCACATCATTATGTTAGACAAGTCAGGTAGCGGCCATAGCACCGCCGACACGTGTTTCGTCCTTTAAAAAAATGTTGCTGCAATATATTGCTAACAGGGCGTGCCTATATTAATGCACTACACCATTTGGTGATTTTCTCTTATTATAGTCACATTGTATGCAGCAGTGGATGATATAGTTTACTATTAAGAGGAATTACTTTCGAGTTACTCAGTCATAATTACATATTCCACTGTGTTCTCCTGTCAGTAATAATAACATAGTTATCTGCTGAAAACATTGATTCCTAAGGGTTCCTGCTACAATTATATACTGCTATTTGATATAGCTACTGATAATAAAGATAATATACAATTACTGTAACTAATTAATGCCATTATATGAGTGATCATATTGTCTTCTACACCATACTTACCGTAATACAGTAATCCTTTAGGAACATATTGGACATTGTCATAGATACCGCATTTATGGATTGATTATAATCTCACAGATTAACTACACTAGAATAATTAGATCCGTAAGTGTTTTACTATACCAATTAAGCAGAATTAATATAATATAAGACACAGGTAGTGAGCTTTTGGTTTTAAGAAATTCACTTTATTCAGTTATTTCACTCACAGTTAGTATTTGTTGTATTGTATTGTCAAAACTTCGTCTTTTTGGAACAATCTTAATGAATTTATTAAAAGTTAAATTTTACAATTATTCTACGTGCGCCAACAAAGAGACATTCTTTGCTCTCCTTTTTCTTCTGTATGATATTATTGTCTCAGGGTGCACCCCCAAAATCCAGTAAACATTGATTGTCTTATTAAAGGATATTAATTGGGGCCTTTTTTGGAAGTTAACATTGCCATCTGATTAAGCTAGTGCAGAGCACATCCCATTTTCCCTATCCCTTTTATGCTCTGAAAGGGGGTTTACAATACAAATTATACACTACAATACAAGACAATATATATAATAGAATAATGGCTACAGTCATGTACATACGTGAGAATATTCGCGTGCGCTTCCTGGTCCAGTCCTCCGTAATCAAATAGATAACGTTGTGAGTCTTGTGTCTGGCCGGCCTGCAGCAGGCTTTATTTATACAAGTCTTCCAAAAGCAATACAATGGATACTGTTCCCTTTGTCCATTGGACACAGGGATGCACTTTTACAGTACAGGAGAGGTCATAGGTTGATTTGAAAAGGTAGGCGATGTCTTTCTCAACTGCTCTTGTGGGTGGTCTCCTCTGGATTCCCGCCGCATACATAATATACAGTAAATACAGTTTATATCTATATTCTGCTTCTGCACATAACTATCCGCAGGAACATGCGATCTTCCGCAGACCAACACCGGAATGTTTCCCTTAAAATACCCTACAGCTGGATACCAAATACCACCTTATAACCTTAGTCTGTCCCCTCTTATACTGTAAAGGTGAATCCCTTTGTTCTGCAACCATTTAAACAGCTATAACTTTCTGATGTGGTGCAAGGAGACTATGTGTACACTGTGCACTATTTGGATTAAATATGTAATGTGTTCTGATGGCTCTCCATGCGTACACAAACTCTGCCGCAAATACCAATACCACGCGCCGATGCGCAGGTCCGTGGGAGCGACCATACGCAAATTGTGGATATGTGCACGCACGTCAGAACACGTGCACGCGCAGTGGGTATGTGTGTGCAGTTTATACGTGCTGTGTGTTCTACAATATTTTTCGACTTTGACACTTGATACCCTTTTTACGAGCTTTTGAAACAAACGGTCTGCCGGTCTGCTGGAGCGATAACACATTTAAGTAAGTTCATTGATATTACATTCCATCTCCCACTTTTGCCTTCACTCATGGTTATACATTTATATATATATATATTTTTTTTTTTTATTCCATTTGTTAACATCTTATTATTTTATTAGCTTGAATTATTATGGATGTCAAACAATGTGTACTTATGTGGTTTATATCGGTCATCAATGGGTTGTGGTCTACATTACACTGTTGAATTGTTTGTTTTAATTAAGGACTACATGAATTGTAGTTAACTAGGAGATAGTTTGTCACCTATGAATACTTATGTTGTAACTCTGAATTAATTTTTTATGAATTTGTGTAAGTTTGGTGTAACTGAAGAGCATTATTTTCATTATTTAAGGTTTTAGTTATTGGACATTTATCATACACCACTGGCTCTTTACGCAAATCAGTTTACCAAGCTGTGGTATGTATGTAACTAATTTATATTATGTATATATTGGTTTATAATGTATTGATAAACCTTACGCACATATTTTCCTTTTTTGTTGCAGTGAAGAGGAGGTTTCAGACTATTTCTATTTGGTTTTAGTCTTGATCCCCGCTGCGATTACTCACTGTGGATCATTCATTCTGTTATAAATGGTACGGTTAAATTGTATATTTTTCCCTTTCCTTTATATATAAGCACAGTCTATACATAAATAAGAAATAATCTTATTTTTTCTATTTACATTTTATAGGGGGCATATTGCCTCTACAACCATTATGGTTTCAAAAACATTATAGATCGCATTGATTTAACGTAGTTCACACCCACATTCTAGGTTAGTAATAATTAATCATTGTTATTTCAGATATGGCCTCACATGAGTTTATGTCTAATAATATACATTTTTAATAAATAGATTCAACTTTATATGTGGCACATCGGTTTCCAATGAAGTAAACGATAAGCCCATCGGGTAATCCCAGCTCGGGCTTTTACTCCATAGCTCACACTCAGACATAGTACAACATGTAATATCAAATAAAAAAAAATTGATCAGCCCCAGACTCTCATTTAAACCCCCTGGTCTTAATGTATTCGATCTATGGATCCAAATAGACTAAAGTTGTAGGAGTTTTTTGCCCCTATTGCCTCCTCTAGGGGATTCCGGTATGTGGTCTATAATGCGATGTTTGAAAGTTGCCAAACCGTGCATATATTCAAGGAAGTGGCGTGCCACAGGCTGGTTACTATTACCAAAGCCAACACATTTCTGATGGCCTGCCTATGCTTTGCCATCCTTGTCTTGAACTGGCACTTGGTCTTACCTATATAATAACGGCCACAAGGTCAAATTATGGCATAGACCACGTATTTGGAGCTACGTGTCAGGGGCCATTTAATAGAAAATTTCTTACCCGTGAATGGATGAGATATACTATCTCCTGGTGAGATGTGTGAGCACGTAGTGCATCCGGTGCATCTAAAACACCCATTCTTATGTGTCAGGAAATTAGTGGGGGCACTTTTCAATTTTGACAAGTCTGTTTTTACCACCCAATCATTGATGCTTCTCCCTCTGTTATAACTCAGCATTAATCTTTTATCATGGAACACCTTCAAATCAGGGTTGGAGGCCACCAAGGGCCATAACGATTTCATTTTCTTCTTGATGTGCTCACTTTTTACACTAAACTCATTCACCCATGAGATTGTTGTAGACATATCCCTGGGTTTAGAGGTCTGCAACAACTGTTCTTGTTTGTTCTTTTGAGCTTTTTGTCTAGCTGACTTCAATAGTTTCAGTGGGTACCCTCTCTGCAGGAATCTTTGTTCCATCTCATCTAGTTGGGTTTCAGTTTCCCTCACATCATTATTGACCCTACAGACTCGCAGAAATTGTGAATATGGGAGCCTTTTAGTTGTAGCTGCAGGGTGAAAAATATCATACCTTAGAATGGTATTGCTACCTGTGGGGTTTTTGTACAACCCTGTCACAATCTGACCATTGTGGATTTTAATAAGAATGTCAAGAAAGCAGATCTCTGATTGATGGCATGTTAAGGTCAACTTAAACAGGCTGTTTGATGAAATTATGCATTGACACCAAATTGTAAAGTTCCTGTTCTGTCCCTCTCCAAAAAAGGAGCAGGTCGTCAACATAGCGGTAATATACAAACAACCTCTGTTCCACCATAGGATCAGAGAAGAACAGTGCCCTTTCCACCTCCCACATGAATGCATTAGCGAAAGAGGGTGCCACGGAAGATCTCATGGCACACCCCGTTCGCTGCCTATAATACCCATCATCAAAGATGAAGAAGTTATGAGTCAAGGTGAATTCTAACAATGCCAAGAAAGAATCTAAGTCTGGGCCCTCATACCTCACATTTCCAGTGATCAGCTGTTTCACAGCCTGTAATCCCTGTTTGTGAGGTATGCAGGTATATAGGCTGGTTACATCTATGGTAGCCAGGATCACATCAGATGGTACATTGTCAATAGTTAGAAACTTTCAGAAACAGCCGGCCGGGTAACAATGACGACGCTGGAAAACACACATAACAAAATATAGTAAAATCCTGGATATGTACTTTATACAAAACAGTTTAATACAAAGCACTCATTAAAACCTCTAGGTGCTACAGTGTCAAGGCGATGAATCCATTTAGCCTCACACTGTAATAATGCCCTATCTCTGTCCCCACCTCTAATGTTCTTCCTAATGTGGTCAATAATTGTGGCTAATCCATGTTAAAACACACGAAAGTGGCTTGCCACAGGTTGTTCCTGTTACACAACCACTCCCTCCACTGCTTTACGTATGGTAGATCTGCACATGTTCATACGCTTTTTAAACTATCTTGTGGTCTTTCCTATATAGAAAAGACCACAAGGACAGCGAATAAAATACACCACATGTGTGGTCAACACCTGACAGATGGGAATATGCTTTCCTGTATGGGTATGTGCAAAAGAGTCCCCACACTCCAGGAAACTACACGTCATACAACAAGTACAACGGTAGCACCCTGATTTCCGACTCAAAAAATTCATCATAGATGGTTGTTTGTTAAAACTGGATATATAATTACTGACCAACCTGTCCTTAAGATTTTTATTGCATGAAAAGCTGGGCATATCTTCAGTATTATAAAACACTGTTAGGTCCGGATCTGTTTTGACCAAAGGCCTCAGTTGTTTGTTATGTTTCACAATAGTACGACTATGATTATGAAATTTTTGCACAAACGGAATCTTTGTGGTAGTACTGGATTTATTTTTATTTTTAGAAGAGATCATAGCTTGGTCTCAAGGCATAGATAATACCTTCTGTTTAATTGAAAGCAATTCCTCATAGTCATAGCCCCTAGCTACAAATTGTCTGATCATACTATCAATATCTTTAGCAGTAGTATCGATGTTATCAGATATGCAATGGACTCTTAGAAACTGCGAAAAAAGGAAGACCTTTTTTAGTATTATCCGGATGTTGACTGGAATAATGTAAAACATTATTCCTATCAGTCGGTTTCTTAAACAGTGACGTATGCAGACCATCCATCCTTAGACTGATAGATACATCAAGATAATCTACTCGGTCACTACTGATAGTGTACGTAAATTTAATGTGATCATTCGTATTATTAGCTTTGACCATGAGCTCATGGAACGCCATCTCCTCCCCTGTCCATATGATGAGCAGATCATCTATATACCTCAAAAATAATAAAACTTGGAAGATATACACTGATCAGAAAAAAAGATATCACGTTCTATGTCAAACATATAACAATTGGCGAATACGGGGACCACACAAGACCCTGGCTTTGTGTGTTTTGTCACAAATGCAGTTGATACTCTCTTCTAAATTTAAGCCCTTTAACTGGATATACCAGTGGTTGTCAAATAAGAAATCATTTCTTTTTAGGGTCAGCTCAAGTAAATGGACAAAGAACATGACATCTGGACCTTTGTATATCACACTTTGTGATAGCAATCATTGTGCCACCTGTAGACCACCATCGTGCAGTATGCTAGTATACAGATTAACGACACCTAACGTACATAAGAAACATGCAGAGAGAGGATCAGGTAATGACTGAAGTTTCTGCAATAACATAGAGGTGTCTTTTAAATAAGTGTGTTTTTGCTGGGATTACCGGTTGAAAAAATGTATCAAGGTATTTAGATACCTTGTAGTATACCGAATCTCTAGCCGCAATAATCAGACTACCGGGAGGCGGAACTGCGTCTTTATGAATTTTCGGCAATATATATAGCACAGGAGCCACAAGATATTCTTGTAATAAAGCACCTTTAACATAAGATGTAATAATATTATCATTGACTGCCTGTGCAAATACATTGTCACCTCTCTGTTGAAGGAATCAGTGGGATCAGTGGCCAATTCTCTGTATACCACAGTATCCCTTTGTAGCCTATATATTTCTCTCCGATAATGTTCAATATCCTGCACCACAATACCACCCCCCTTGTCCACAGGGCGGATGATGATACTTTGGTCATTACTCAATAAAATCAATGCTTCATGTTCCAGTCTAGATATATTTGATGTTTGTCCGACATCAGTTTGTACAATTGGTTGTTCCAGTCATCTCTGAAAACATTTAAGGGAGACATTATTGGTGTATGGATCAAATTTTGAACAGGACTTGATCGACACTGGTAGAGCTTCTGTAGTATCAGATTGTGAAGACAATAGGGAAGTTGACTGGAAGAACTCATTCAATCTGAGGTTTCTATTAAATTTATAGGAATCAACTCTGCATTGAAAGTGATCCATATTACAAGATGGTACGAAGGAAAGACACTAGGCTTTGTTCTTTATCCTTGACTTCTCTTTTTGGCCCACTGTCCACTCCTTGTCGTGGGGAAGCGGCTGAGCGCAGGGTAAAAAGAACTTGTATCACACGTCAGTTTACACGTAACAGGGCAGAGTGCTGGTGCATAAAATAGTTGCATGAACTCCACATGAGAACCCACACATCCACAATTAGAAATTGCAAAAAAGATTTACATACAGTAGGTCAGCAGTAAAAAAAAACAGCAGCAAAAGGTTCACATAAAGTGCATATAAATCAGAAAGCCAGAGTCAGGATGGATAGCCATGTTATACTTAACAAGCCTGCCAGGGTGGTCAATGCAAAAACAGCCCGTCAATCTCTGGAAAACATCAGCATTATGTCAACAGCAGATTTGGTTCTCCTAGTGCACCTCCATCATGGTGAACCTTCTCATGTTGTTTGCTGGGGGAGATTCAGGGGACAAAAATAAGTTATACATATAACAGAGATTTTGCTTTTCTAACCAAGGGGGTAATTACAAGTTGATCGCAGCAGGAAATTTTTTAGCAGTTGGGCAAAACCATGGCCCTCATTTCGAGTTGTTCGCTCGTTCTTTTTCATCGCATCACAGCGATTTTCCTCAAACTGCGCATGCGCAATGTTCGCACTGCGACTGCGCCAAGTAAATTTGCTAAGAAGTTTGGTATTTTACTCACGGCATTACGAGGTTTTTTCTTCGTTCTGGTGATCGTTGTGTGATTGACAGGAAGTGGGTGTTTCTGGGCAGAAACTAGCCATTTTATGGGAGTGTCTGAAAAAACGCTGCCGTTTCTGGGAAAAACGCGGGAGTGGCTGGAGAAACGGGAGAGTGTCTGGGCGAACGCTGGGTGTGTTTGTGACGTCAAACCAGGAACGAAACTGACTGAACTGATCGCAGTGGCAGAGTAAGTGTCGAGCTACTCAGAAACTGCTTAGAAATTTCTATTCGCAATTCTGAGAATCTTTCGTTCGCAATATTGCTAAGCTAAGATTCACTCCCAGTAGGCGGCGGCTTAGCGTGTGCAATGCTGCTAAAAGCAGCTTGCGAACGAACAACTTGGAATGAGGGCCCATGTGCACTGCAAGGCTGGCATATATAACATGTGCAGAGAGAGATAGATTTGGGTGTGGTGAGTTCAATCTGCAATCTAAATTGCAGTGTAAAAATAAAGCAGCCAGTATTTACCCTGCACAGAAACAAAATAACCCACCCAAATCTAACTCTCTCTGCACATGTTAAATCTGCCTCCCCTGCAGTGCACATGGTTTTGCTCAACTGCTAAAAAATTTCCTGCTGCGATCAACTTGGAATTACCCCCCAAATACATACAAAGCCATTCAAATTGGGATGGTAAATGCAAAGAATAGGATTTAGTCTGCAATTGGTGGATGCTGACCATCTGAATATATTGATAGTGATATGAGGAGGGAAGGCAAAAATGCTCTTAGAATTAAGGGGGTCATTCCGAGTTGTTCGCTCTCTAGCTGTTTTTAGCAGGCGTGCAAACGCTATGCCGCCTCCCACTGGCAGTGTATTTTAGCTTAGCAGAAGTGCGAACGAAAGGATCGCAGAGCGGCGGCAAAGTTTTTTTGTGCAGTTTTAGAGTAGTTCAATACCTACTCAGCGCTTGTGATGACTTCAGACTGTTCAGTTCCTGTTTGACGTCACAAACACGCCCTGCGTTCACCCAGCCATGCCTGCGTTTTTTCAGTCATGCCTGAGTTTTTCCGAACACTCCCTGAAAATGGTCAGTTGCCACCCAGAAACGCCCACTTCATGTCAATCACTCTGCGGCCAGCAGTGCGACTGACATGCTTCGCTAGACCTTGTGTGAAAATACATCGGTCATTGTAATAATACATCGTGCGTGCGCATTGCGCCGCATACGCAGAAGTGCCATTTTTTTGCCTCATCACTGCACAGCGAACTAATGCAGCTAGCGATCAACTCGGAATGACACTGAAGCAAATGAAGATGGGTCAAATTTGCCCTTTACATGGTCGAAGCATTCCATACCTCGGTTTTGCCACAAAGAAACCAAACCACCACTGAAGCTTGGAGGGAACAGCGGTGGTGGATCCACAGTGGAGAAAGGGGGGAAAGGGTGGAAAAAATAAAGGTTATGGGTGGCATAAAGCCTATCCAACACCTGTAGAGTAAATTTGATTGTTCGTCACTAATGTGCCAACGTTGGTATGTAGGAATTGGGGAGACAAATAAATGTATATCATATTCCTCCCAGAACAAAGAAGTTTTCAGTGTCCACCCACAATTTACTACCAGGGATGGAATGCCAGGAGACAATGAGCCGGATGTAATGCCACCCGAGTTTCGCAGCTCTGTAGGATGCCATCCGAACTCGGACTTTTTTTTAAAGTGGCAATCACTTACAAGACATGTTTTGCCTTGTAAGTGATTGCCCTTTAAAAAAAACATCCGGCCCCTTATGTTTAAGTTGAGACATATGGCTGAATGATAGGGAGTCATAAAGCCCCCCAAGGTTTTAAGTTTAGTCAAAATAGACTTTTGAAGGCAAGGTTTAAGGCAGCCCAAATGTAGTTATTACACTGTATTTGCATGGAGATGGAAGCCGACACAGACACCTTTACTGGGAGGGGTTGAAACAGATACAGGAGGCATGGAAGGACATTCATTTTAATAGCATTGTTTCTACTAATCCAGGCTATATATATATGGTCCCATCTTTCTAAGTTTTGCATTAGGAATTGAATCATGGAGATGTAAATAGCCTGGTAAAAGGCAGAAGTAAAATTTGGTAATGGAGACTCTAAGTTATTTAATGGCTGAGGGCCAGCACAGAAACTTAAATTTAGAAGAGAGTATCAACTGCATCTGTGACAAAACACACAAAGCCAGAGCCTGTGATTTGATATGGTTAACCTTGTAACCCAGTAAGGCCCGATAAGAAGAAAATTCCATTTGGAGATTGGGGAGTGAAACCAAGCAAATGAAAGAAATGTTATATTGTCGCTGTTCAATGGCGATGCCCCCAACTTCCAGAATGGCTCCAATATGGGCCGCTAAGTGTTCAATACATAAGGCAAGTAACCTCATAGGAAGTAACACTGAAAGCCAAAGGACGAATAGAAAACATGAAAGGACATGATTTACTTTTTCAGCGCCCAAGGCTAGGATAACTGAGGGAGTCTTAGAACAGTTGATGTGCTAGTTAAATAGATGGTATATCGTATGTTGTCAGAGACCTGCCAAAGGGGGAAAAAATCCCACCTGGTCAGGGTCAATCAGAGAGGTCAGCACTCAATTTAGGCTGTTCACCCATAGTTGGCACAAACAAAGGGGCCTTGCCAGTTTTCGGTATTACTAATTTGATGAAAGTAGCATAATCAGGATGAAACTGCTCACCACATAGAATTTCATTAAACAGCTGGACCATATGGGGAGACAGGTACTTATTAAAGATCTTATTATGCCATCGGAAATCTGTCCAGACCCAATGCCTTAAACAGCTTAAGAGATTTAAGTGCCACTTCTAATTCATCTTTCTTGTCGTCTGAATTCAGAACATGGAGAGGAGCTGTGACCACCATCAGCAGGGCACAAGAGTCTAAGGTCCAGTTGTACTAAACCTGTGGCATAGCAATTAGGAGCTGATTGGCTGGTACTTTATCACCGTGAAATGTATCACTTTTCAAGGCTTAGTACATCTGGCCTTAAGAATTGTTGAATCCCACTAACGTATTGAAGGATCAGAAAGGGATTCCAGATAATGTTTTATAGTATTGGGTAAATATAATTTTTTTAAGAGTCGTAGACCAGATGCTATTTAGCATCTCTAATTGAGTAAATGGCTCAGAGTTTATTAGAAAAAATGGTATGAGCTTTGTTACTTTTATCTTTTTTTTTTAATAATTCATCATAGGGTTCGTTTAACAAGATCAGCCAAAAGGGAATACATATCAGCATGTTTTTGACATACAGTAACTGGGCAAGCTCTCTTTTCAATTGTGTACATTTGTGCTCTCTGTCTAAGTGGGCTATGCTAGTGGTCAGGGGAGAAAGTTCTTATGGTGGAAAGCATATTAAATTATTCTTATGGTGGAAAGCGTATTCAATTATTTCCCCCCAGACAACCACCTTATGGACCTTTAAGACTGTGGGTGTGATACAAACCACTTGGGCGTTAAGTGCAAAATAGTCCTAAACAGTCCTAATTTTTAGCTTTATGCAGTTCCTAGAACTAGAGAATTTTTAACAATGTCTCATTCAGCCTCCAAGATGGGGGAGATTCTGGGGACAAAATCGACCAATATTAACCTCCAAAAGCACAAAAGAGATGTCCAAGGGTGTGATTAATGAAGTCCGAGTTTGTTGGCTGTGCAGGATGCTGGGTGGACTCAGACATTTTTTTAAAGATGCAATCCTGTACAAGGCATGGTTTAGCCTTGTACATGATTGCCCCTTTTAAAAAAACGTCCAAGTTTGGCTCGCATCCCGTATGGCCACCGAACTCAGACTTTATTACATTCTGGCCCTGAATTGAATGGTCAAACCAGGTGTTCAGGAAGGTGGATGAGTAGATCAGCATGCAGTCTCTGAGAGGGATGCACAACATAAAAAACGATAGTAAGAACTTACAGTTTTTAAATCTTTTTCTGCGAGGTACACTGGGCTCCACAGGGAATGACATTGGGGTGTAGAGTAGGATCTTGATCCGAGGCACCAACAGGCTCAAAGCTTTGACTTTTCCCAGAATGCATAGCGCCGCCTCCTCTATAACCCCGCCTCCGTGCACAGGAGTTCAGTTTTTGTTAACCAGTCCTATGCAGTAGCATGCAAAAGAGACGACAACTGTTAGTAGCCACATACACCACATTCTCACGACAGGAGAAAGTGTCAGCGGCTAATGCCATACCAACCCAAATAAGCAAAGTGCGTCAGGGAGGGCACCCTGTGGAGCCCAGTGTACCTCGCAGAAAGAGATTTAACAACGGTAAGTTCTTACCATAAATCTCGTTTTCTGCTGCGTGGTACACTGGGCTCCACAGGGAATGACATTGGGGATGTCCTAAAGCAGTTCCTTATGGGAGGGGACACACTGTAGCGGGCACAGGAACCCGGCGTCCAAAGGAAACATCCTGGGAGGCGGAAGTATCAAAGGCATAGAACCTTATGAACGTGTTCACTGAGGACCACGTAGCTGCCTTGCACAATTGTTCAAGGGTCGCACCACGGCGGGCCGCCCAAGAAGGTCCAACCGACTGAGTAGAATGGGCCTTTATGGTAGCAGGAGCTGGAAGGCTAGCCTGTACATAAGCATGTGCACTCACCATTCTAATCCATCTGGCTAGGGTCTGCTTGTGAGCAGACCAGCTAAGTTTGTGAAAACCAAACAGAACAAAGAGAGAATCCGACTTCCTGATAGAGGCAGTTCTCTTCACGTAGATACCACTTCCAAAGACCACTCTTTGGAAGACAATTCGGGAGAGGCAAAGGCCAGAACCACAATCTCCTGATTAAGGTGGAAAGAAGACACCACCTTAGGTAAATACCCGGAACGTGCTCTAAGAACCGCTCGATCACGGTGAAAAATCAGATATGGTGACCTACAAGATAAGGCACCGAAATCTGACACCCATCTAACAGAGGCAATAGCCAGCAGAAACAACACCTTAAGAGAAAGCTACTTTAGGTCTGCAGATTCAAGAGGCTCAAACGGAGACCCTTGCAAGGTCTCCAAAACCACCGACAAGTCCCAAGGGGCCAAAGACGGGACATTAGGAGGTTGAATCCGCAGGGGCCATCAGGTAACGTCGCAATTTTTCTCTGGAACCAAACCGACAAGGCAGAAATATGAACCTTGATGGAGGCCAGACGAAGGCCCAAATCCAGGCCCTGTTGTAGAAAGGCCAAAAGTTTGACCGTACTAAACTTGTAAGCGTCATGATTGTTAGATGCGCACCAAGCAAAGTAAGAATTCCAGACCCTATGGTAAATCCGAGCAGAAGCCGGTTTCCAGGCCTTCAACATAGTTTGAATGACTGCCTCAGAAAAAACTTTGGCCATTAAGACGGAAGCTTCAAGAGCCACGGCGTCAAAGCCAACCGGGCTAAATCCTGATATACACAGGGGCCCTGAACAAGGAGATCTGGGCACTGTCGAAGTAGAAGGGGACGCTCTATCAAGAGACCCTGAAGGTCTGAGAACCAATGCCGTCTGTGCCACGCGGGAGCGATCAGAAGCAGGATTCCTCCTTCTTGCTTGAACTTCCTTATTACTCTGGGCAGGAGTGAAACCGGAGGGAACCCGTATGGTAGCTAAAAGTTCCATGGAATTGCCAGTGCGTCCACGAATGCTGCTTGAGGATCCCTTGTCCTTGCTCTGAAGAACAGAATCTTGTGATTGTGTCAATACCCCTTCAGGTCCACATCTGGAATGCCCCACCTGTCCACGAGGAGTTGAAACTCTTCTGTATGGAGGCTCCACTCTCCAGCGTGTACGACCTGATGACTGAGAAAGTCCGCTTCCCAGTTTAGGACCCCTGGAATGAATACTGCCGATATGGCTGGCCGATGGCGTTCCACCCACTGAAGAATCCTTGATACTTCCCTCATTGCCATGCGGCATCGAGTGCTGCCTTGACGATTGATGTACACCACCATGTTGGCGTTTTCCGACTGTACTTGAACAGGTCTGTTCTGTATTAAATGCTGGGCCAAGTTCAATGAGTTGAACACCGCCCGCAATTCCAGAATGTTTATCGGGAGGAGAGATTCCTCCTTGGTCCACCGACCCTGAAGGGAGTGTTGCTCCAACACCACACCCCAACCTCTCAGACTGGCATCCGTCGTCTGAAGGACCCAGTTGGAGATCCAGAAGGGATGACCCCTGCTTAATCGTTGGTCCTGAAGCCACCAGCTCAGTGACAGACGGACCTCCGGAGACAAGGAGATCATTTGAGACTAGATCCGGTGAGGCAGGCCATCCCACTAGGCAAGAATCAGCTTCTGCAGGGGGCAGGAATGGAATTGAGCATACTCCACCATGTTGAAAGCCGACACCATTAGACCTAGCACTTTCATCGCCGAATGTATCAACACTTGCGGACGGGATAGGAAGCATCGAATCCTGTCCTGAAGCTTCAGGACTTTCTCCTGAGACAAAAACAACTGCTGGTTGTGAGTGTCCAACAACGCCCCCAGGTGCACCATTCTCTGAGCAGGGACCAGGAAAGATTTCTTCCAGTTGATGAGCCACCCGTGGGCTTATAGAAACTGGATAGTCAGATCCAGATGGCATAGGAGAATTTCTGGGGAACTTGCCAGGATCAACAAGTCATCCAGGTACGGTAGGATCCTGACCCCTTGACGGCGGAGTACAGCTGCCATTACCGCCATGACCTTGGTGAAGACTTGCGGAGCCGTGGTCAAACCAAAAGGTAACGCCCGAAACTGGTAATGGAGGTTGCCAACCACAAACCTCAGGTATTGCTGATGAGACATTGCAATGGGAATATGCAGGTAAGCATCTTGTATGTCCAGGGAGACCATATAATCCGCAGGTTCCAATGCCAGAACAATAGAGCAAAGAGTTTCCATACGAAACTTGGAGACCTCCACAAATTTGTTCAAGGACTTGAGGTTGAGAATGGGTCGGGATGACCCATTCGGTTTCGGGACTAGGAACAGCAGTGAATAGTACCCCTTGCCTCCCTGAGCCAGAGGCACCTGTACTACCAATCCTGTGTCCAGGAGGGACTGTACCACTGAATGAAGAGTTTTTGCCTTCACCTGATCCGAAGGGATGCCTGTCAGGCAAAATCGATGAGGGGGACGATTTTTGAAGGATACGGCGTAACCTTGAGTGACGACTTCCCGTATCCAGGCATTGGAAGTGGTCTTCAACCATTCCTGGATATACCCTAGAATTCGTCACCCCACCCTGGGATCCCCAAGAGGGAGGCCCGCCCCGTCATGCGGCAGGCTTATCAGTCTTGGAAGCAGGCTGATGGGCAGCCCAGGCCCTTTTGGGCTTATTGGGTTTGGAAGTGCGAGCCTGTTTCAGGTATGCCTGACTCTTTGCTTTCCCTGATGGACGAAAGGAGCAAAAGGAAGTACTCTTAGCCTTCGGTACCGAAGGAGCAGTACTAGGTAGACAAGCTGTTTTAGCAGAAGCTAAGTCAGTTACAATCTTGTTGAGGTCTTCTCCGAAAAGGATGTCTCCCTTAAAAGGGAGTACCTCTAGGGTTTTCATAGAGTCCAGATCCACAGACCAGGACCACAACCATAGAATCCGGTGAGCCAGTATGAACGTGGTAAAAGCCTTGGCCGCCGGGATACCGTCATCAGAAGCCACCTCTTTAATGTAATGAGAAGCTGTGACAATATACGATAAGCATTGTCTAGCATGATCAGAAGCATTGGAAGACATCTCAGCTTCCAACTCCTGAGCCCACGCTTCAATAGCATCCGCAGTCCATGTCGCTGCCATGGTGGGCCGGTGCGCACACCTGCTAAGGTGTAAATTGCCATTAAACAACCCTCCACACGCTTATCCATCGGTTTTTTCAAAGACAAGATGGTAGTTACTGGCAAAGCTGTGATTACCACTAGCCGCGCCACCTGCGAATCCACTTGCGGTGGTGTCTCCCAATTTATAATTAGCTCCACAGCGATAGGATAGCGAGCCAGCTTCTTCCTGTGAGGCGTGAATTTCTTTCCTGGATTTTCCCAGAACTCCTGACGTATGTCAACTAAATGAGCAGAATGAGTGAAAACTTACCACTCTCTGACGTTTAAATCTGTCCGGTTTCTTAGGGGCAGCATCAGGCTCCGGGTCATCAGTAATCTGAAGACTGAGCCTGATAGCCTCCAACAAGTCAGGAACATCCATCTGTGAAACAGATTCCCCATCAGAAGCATCAGGACCAGAATCTGTGGGGTCAGTATAAATTCCATCCTCATCAGACGAGGTGTCTGGGACATTGATTGATTGTGAGGAAGTAATAGCCCGCTTAGAGAACCCCTTGATCTTAGGCGGGCGAGGGTTAGACTTCTGAGTAGTCAGTGATTGGTTCAATTGCTATAACTGAGCAGACAGTTGATCTACCCAAGGCGGGTTAACCGGGGGGACCATAAAAGGTTGTACCAGCACAGGTGGTCTCATAGAGGGCATTAGTCTAGTTACCAGCGTATTCAATAGCGTGGAGAAAGTAGCCCAGGGCGGGTCATTTTGAACTTCCATTGCTACGATCCCACTGGGGGGTAAGGAACCCGCAGAACCTGAACCCTCAGCTGCTATATTTTCCTCAAATGCGTCTGCAGCATCACCACCACACAATGTGGGAGCAGCCCCAGCTCCATTGCTCCTTGTAGCTGACATATCCGAAAGCTCAATGCAGTGCAACCCAGTACAATATCAGCAGCACAATACCTGACAAGAACCCCCTGTGCAGTGTAACAGCACAAACAGGTAATTCAAGAGGTATATGGTGACTAAAAATCACAGAGAAAAATACACACTGAGTATATCGTGTGAAACACCTATATTAAATGATAAACCTGACACACTTAGCCCCCTCAGGTTATAGAATATAGGGATAGCAATCTGAGTGAGATACATGAAATGGAGGTCACACAGCAGCTATATGCACACACACACATAGTCACATTACACAATGCAGAAATTATGACATGCAATAAAACTGCACTGGACCAGCAATACTAAGTAGTACTAAGTATAGCTATACACTCAATAGCTATAACAATGCACAGTTAAGACTGGATGTATATCACAGGGTACTTGTACTATATAACCCTGACTAAATGCACTCTTTCTTAACTAACACTGTCAGCAGACATGTAGAATACTTAGGTGTCCTGCAAAATGCACAGCACTGACATACAGGCGGCTTTACAGAGGAGGATTTGCCCAAACAGTCCCAGGATCAACTCAGATTGTCCTAATGATGCCCAAACGCTGACAGGGAGTGAGGGAGAGAGAGATATGCAGCTCCAGGGTGGGGACATTTACTCTAAATGGCGCCCTGGGGCTGGGGGAGGGGCTATAGGTCAAATCCTTATCACCCTGCTGGACTTCACCACCGGGTACTGTGGGCTTATAAAAAAAAGGTTTATGAGAGGAAACCGACCTGTGCCCTTGCCCTGGTGGTCTAGTAGGGTCCCTGTACTGCCACAGTGTCCACGCCAGAGCGCGCGGCCCGCCTACCACCGGCTGCGCGGGAACGGGATTTACAGCGGCTCCCACCGAGGGGCCCCACTTACCTCCTCCCTGAGTGCGGCCATGCGATCCAGGAGAACAGCGGTAGTGTGTGTGTGACTAACTGGAAGAAACTGGAGCCTCCGCTGTAAGTACCCGGCAACTAGGGCGCAGGAGTATACAGTGACGCTGGGGGAGGTGATGGAGCTGCATCAGGAGATGTCTGACTGACATCTAACACAGTCAGTGTCACTGCTGTAGCCCTTGAAGTCTTCATTTATCATTAAAAGCTTCTTCTCAGGGCTGCTGGAGCAGCCCCCCTATTGTATGCCTGCTTACTGCATGGCACCAACTACAAAACTGAGCTCCTGTGCAGGGTTATAGAGGAGGCGGCGATATGCATTCTGGGAACAGTCAAAGCTTTGAGCCTGTTGGTGCCTCGGATCAAGATCCTACTCTACACCCCAATGTCATCCCCTGTGGAGCCCAGTGTACCCCGCAGCAGAAATAGGTCTATACAAGAATAACATAATGGTGATTGGAATAAAAGGTATAGTCTCAGACAGTAGGATTGAGAGACCTCCACATATCAAACAGACCAGCCTCAGCCATATGCTTAGTAAGGGCTGAAGAGCCTACCATGGACCAAGAGTGTGAAGACTGTCCACTTGGGGGGATAGGATGGTATTCCCCATGTCAAATTTTCCCCCTCTAAAGCGGTAAAGTTCATGAAAAAATTGCAGAGGAACCAGGATTGCCCCATTATTTGTGGTGGGCAGATTAGCCACAGTCCCTCATGTCCTATCTTACCATTAAAAATATGTACCAACCTTCCATATCAGATTTGGTGCCCAAGACCATAAATGGTAGAGAACCATGAAGCAGAATGGCCACCATTTTACACTTAGAAGCATGGTTAGAGTAATACACTTTAGTAAAGCCATTAGAGGATAACAAAAATGTATTACTCGCTGATGTAATCCAGAATACATTATATAGATGAAGCACATTGTGGCAGTTCTCCTGTTTAAGATCCTTCCTTCCCTCTGGCTATACTGTTTTAGTTGTTCAGTCCTGTGTCTGTAATGCACAGTCTAAAATTATCTTTTATTACTGTTTATTAATATGAATGAATGCCTCTAAGGTTTAGTTACCAGTACAGAAGAACAGGGGATTCCATGTGGTCAATTCATTCCTTGTAGGTTATTCTAATGAAGAAATTACAGAACTATGAAGACACTAGTATCTTAGTGTTCTTAAATCCCCAAAAGAACAATGCTAAAGTGGACAACTAATGAGACACTCTCCACCATCTCAAACGGCAAAGTATGGCCTGGAGCAGAGGATGTACCATGC
This sequence comes from Pseudophryne corroboree, assembly GCF_028390025.1. Classification (NCBI taxonomy): domain Eukaryota; kingdom Metazoa; phylum Chordata; class Amphibia; order Anura; family Myobatrachidae; genus Pseudophryne; species Pseudophryne corroboree. The sequence continues at coordinate 283,324,696 of NC_086453.1, forward strand.
TGCCCCACTGTTAATGAGTGTGCAGTAACAGCCAACAAGGTATTTCTGCTCTCTTTTGTGACAACTAGTTAGCTAAGCCCTACTGAAGCATTTCATGACTAGGGGTCATGAGACTTTTTAAAATTCATACATATGTAGGATATATTGGAGCCAGGTTTATTCTCCTCTTTTTTGTAGCCATACATAGTTAAAAACATTATTCACTGTGACAATATCCTAAGCTTGTATTGGTGTAAAAGATATATTGGTGCCAGGTTTATTCTCCCCTTTTTTGTAATACCTGATTGTATGGACCAAAAAAATGGTCTGAAGAAAAAGCCATTAGTTAAGCCTTGGTTTTTTTTTATCTACAAGCTGAATACCTGTGCTTTGCTACGGAATTTCAAGCATAATCACAAAGAGATGAAAAGCGACGGTATTTAAGCAAATTTAATACTGCTTTTAAAATAGGCTTACTTGTAGTAGGATGTTGTTGAGAACTGGTAGCATCAAAGTGCCCCTCCATGAAACCACCAGAGAACACCCCAAAACAATAAACGGATTTTATTGTATGGGAATCTGTAGTCTTGTTTTTTGGACAACAGGATATACCTAAAGTTAACTGGTTAGTTTATCACAGAAGATCAGCAATTAGACTTACAACAGGACATGTTTCACCCACCACTGCCAATCTTTGTGAGGCCGTACCTCTGGATGGGCCTTCGCTGGATTGATGCTGTCAAAAGGCTGGTGCTGAGGAGAATAATCCACCTTCTTCTCTGCCCTATACCGCCTCTGATGTTGCCCTGCTCAGTGCTGTAAATGCTGGGACGACAGTCCAAGCTCTGCCTGCTGTGTGTTAAATATGTAAGGTTTGCAGGGATAGGCTGACTCTATTCCAAAGGGCCCTGGGTCTCCTCGCTTAGATTCTCACTCTCATTAGGGTTCCTCCTTTGAGGTAAAAATTTCAAGATTTTCGCACAACACTTAAGGTTACTGGGAGAGCTGTCAGTACCCTTTACACAGCTGTTAAGCAGTTGCTGACTATCAAGCTTTCCTTTAATGTATTTAAGAGTCAAAAATGGGATTTTAATTACCTAGCAGTAAATCCTTTTCCCGTAGTCCATAGAGGATACTGAGGTCCATTTAGTACCATGGGGTATAGACAGGTCCACTAGGAGCAATTTAAGAATTTGATAGTGAGGGCTGGCTCTATGCCCCTCCTAACAAACTCAGTCTAGGAAACTGTGCCCGAGAAGACGGACATACTTCGAGACAAGAATATATAAGGATAGTGGTGAGATTACAAACCAGCACACACAAGAGGAAAGCCAAGCTAACCAAACTTGAAACAGGAACAGCAACAGCTAAACCAACATTACTCAACCAAGTAACAGTGCAGGAAGAATGAAGCACTGGGCCCAGTATCCTCTATGGACTACGAGAAAAGGATTTATCGGTAGGTAATTAAAATCCTATTTTCTCTTACGTCCTAGATGATACTGAGGTCCATTTAGCACCATGGGGATGTACCAAAGCTCCCAAACTGGGTGGGAGAGTGCTGAGGTTCCTGCAGAACTGATCGACCAAACTGAAGGTCCTCAGAGGCCAAAGTATCGAACTTGTAGAACTTAGCAAACGTGTTCAAACTTAACCAAGTAGCTGCTCGGCAGAGCCGTAAAGCTGAGACACCCCGGGCAGCCACCCAAGAAGAACCCACCAACATAGTAGAGTGGGCCTGTACAGATTTTGGACATGGCAAACTTGCCGTGGAATCAGCATGTTGGATAGTAAGTCTGATCCAACGTGCAATTGTCTGTTTTGAAGCAGGACACCCAATCTTATTGGGATCATAAAGAACAAACAGTGAGTTCGTCTTTCTGTGACGAGCTGTTCTGTTCACATACACCTTCAAAGCCCTCACAACATCCAAAGACTTTGAAGTATCAGAGGTGTCGGTGACAACTGGAACCACAATAGGTTGTTTGATATGAAATGCGGACACCACTTTAGGAAGAAATTGCTGACGAGTTCTGAGTTCAGCTCTGACCTCATGGAAAATTAAATAGGGACTTTTGTGAGACAAAGCCCCCAGCTCCGACAAATGTCTTGCTGAAGCCAAGGCCAACAGTGTGACGGTCTTCCACATAAGATATTTTACGTCCACCTCCTGTAAAGGCTCAAACCAGTCAAATTGGAGGAACTGCAGCACCACATTGAGATTCCAAGGTACCGTAAGAGGCACAAAGGGTGGTTGGGTGTACAGGGAGAGAAGCCAATTGTTTCTGAAAGAAAATGAACAAGGCCGAAATCTGGACTTTTATGGATCCCAGACGCAGGTCCACATCCACACCTGCCTGCAGAAAACGCAGTAAACTTCCCAGATGAAATTCCACCGCAGAATAATTTCTGCTCTTAGGAGCAGTGAGCTGGAACAACTGCAACTGCTAAGTGGAGTATAGGTGCCGCAGGAGAGAGTACTACGGCTGCATAAAAGTGAAGGACCAAGAACCGCACAAAGATAGATAAGTATAAGCCAGCTTAATTATTGTATAAGTGATATTGCTTGTCTTCTATTTTTTTTTTGCTGCTTTTTCTTTGAGTGTAACAGGGAGTTAGACCTTGCAAACAATATGGGAGGGGCTGTGATTGAGGACCTCACTCAGTGCATGTCATGCAAGATGTATGCACACCTGGAGCTACCGGCCCAGTGTGAATACATCTGCACGAGGTGTGTGCGAACGGTTGCCCTGGAAGCCCAGGTAACTGATCTAGAGCAAACCGTTACGCGACTGAGGGAGATTCACAATCTCAAGCGTAGTTTAGACAGAACGGTGGAGGAGTTGTGGGAGGGGTCACTGGTAGAAGAGGATGATGATCAGGTAGCCAGTTGGGTCACAGTTAGAAGGAAGAAAAAGAGGGGGAGGCACGACATCTCCGAACTATCAAACCCGAACAAATTTGCCCGATTGGACGAGGAATCGGAGGATGATAGTGAAGAAATGACGGTGCCGGAGGAGACTGCTCCCTCTAGCATCCAGAGGTGCGGTCCCTCTGGCGCGGTTGGGATAAAAGATAGAGAGGTACCTAGTCAAATGGTGGTGGTAGGGGATTCTATCATCAGGAAGGCAGATAGGGCAATCTGCTACCGGGACCGTGATCGCCGTACAGTCTGTTGTCTCCCGGGTGCTCGGGTACGGCACATCGCGGACAGGGTAGATAGATTGTTGGGAGGGGCTGGCAAAGACCCGGCGGTCTTGGTGCACGTTGGCACCAATGACAAAGTTAGCGGAAGGTGGGATGTCCTTAAGAAAGACTATAGGGACTTAGGAAAGAAACTGAAGGCAAGGACATCTAAGGTAATATTCTCGGAATTATTACCCGTGCCACGCGCTAGTCCAGGGAGGCAGAGGGAGATTAGGGAGGTAAATGTGTGGCTTAGGGATTGGTGCAGGAAAGAGGGGTTTGTGTTCCTGGAACACTGGGCGGACTTCTCAGTCAGGCGCCATCTCTTTTGTCGTGGCGGATTGCACCTGACTGAGGAGGGGGCAGCGGTGCTGGGGGGAAGGATGGTTAGAAGGTTGGAGGAGATTTTAAACTAGGAGCCTTGGGGGAGGGTTTAGCTAGAAACTACGGGTCATGCAGTGAGAATAGTGGGGATGGCGGTAGTAAACAAAATGGGGGAGAAGTTGGGGGGAGGGTAAGAGCAGGCAGTAAGGTTACTAACATGGGTACTAAAAGGGATTTTACCAAAGCACTAACCAATGACGATTACAGGTCATCCTTGCCACATAAGGTGAAAGATGTCCCTAACGCAAGGGAAAATACTTATCTTAGTTGTATGTATGTAAACGCCAGAAGCATTACTGGTAAAAAGGGTGAACTAGAAATACTTGCAGCAAGCAAACAGTATGATATTATAGGCATTACTGAAACTTGGTGGGATGAATCTCATGATTGGACAGTCAATCTAGAGGGCTATACACTGTTTAGGAGAGACAGACTAAATAAAAAGGGTGGAGGGGTGTGTCTGTACATAAAGCCGTTTTTAAAACCGAATATATGGGAAGATATTCAGGAGGGGACTGTAGACACTGTTGAGACATTATGGGTAGAAATTGCATGCGGGGAAAAAGGAACAAAAAAGTTAGTATTGGGTGTATGCTATAGGCCGCCTGGTATCAACGCATTTGATGATGAATTGTTACTAAAGCAAATTGAAAAAGCAGCAGGAGTAGGAGACATAGTAGTGATGGGAGATTTTAACTATCCAGAGATAAACTGGAAAAACGATTCATGTGATACTGCTAGGGGCAGTATGTTTTTAAACACACTAAATGATAACTACCTAGTCCAACTAATTGAGGAACCAACTAGGTACAATTCAATCTTAGACCTGGTATTAACAAACAATCAGGATTTGGTATCGGGTATTATAGTAGGGGAACCCATAGGAAACAGCGACCACAATATGGTCACATTCAATATCAGTTTCTACAAACAGCCCTATACTGGCTCAACTAGGACTTTAAACTTTAGCAAAGCAAATTTTGAAAAGATGAGGGTATTTTTCAGGGATATTGAATGGGAAGGTTTGTTTTTAGGAAAAAATACTACGGAGAAATGGGAGGTACTAAAATTCATGCTAGCTAAAAATACACTCAAATATATTCCTATGAGTAGCAAAAAAGGGAATAAAAATCATAAACCGATTTGGCTTAACAAAAAGATTAAGGAACTTATGGGCAAGAAAAGGCGAGCATTTAAAAAATACAAATCTGACGGGGAAGCAGAGTCATTTCAGCACTATAAGGAATGTAACAAAAATTGCAAAAAGGAAATAAGAGCGGCTAAAGTAGAAACTGAAAAACTAGTAGCAAAGGAAAGCAAAGCGAATCCCAAAAAATTATTTAAATACATTAATAGCAAGAGATTAAAAAAGGAGAGTATAGGCCCTTTGAAAGACAAGTTGGGAGTCTTAAGCAAAAATGATAATGACATAGCGGACACACTAAATGAGTTTTTTTCAACAGTATTCACTAGAGAGGACCCAATTCAGGGACTGACACACAATCTCAATAATGACAATATCACACTGATAGGTACTTATTTAAGCGAGGAAGTAGTCTGTGACCGATTAAAACATTTAAAGATTAATAAATCACCAGGGCCCGATGGTATTCATCCAAGGGTTCTAATGGAGCTTCACTCTGAACTGGCAAAACCGCTATCTTTGATCTTTGAGGATTCAGTTATATCAGGTATGGTTCCCAAAGACTGGCGTATAGCGGAAGTAGCGCCTATATTCAAAAAGGGAAGTAACGCTGAACCGGGTAATTATAGACCAGTTAGTCTTACATCTATAGTGGGGAAAGTATTGGAAGGTATTCTAAGAGATAGTATTCAGAAGTTCCTTGAAACCAATAAGGTCATTAAAAGGAATCAACATGGGTTTATGAAGGACAGATCCTGTCAAACCAACTTACTTGGCTTTTATGAAACAGTAAGCGCAAACCTAGATCAGGGTAAAGACGTGGATGTAATCTTTTTAGACTTTGCCAAAGCGTTCGATACTGTACCACACATGAGACTTATATACAAGCTACAAGAATCAGGGCTAGGAAGCACAATATGCACTTGGGTCAAAAACTGGTTAGATAATAGGAAGCAGCGCATTGTGGTTAATGGATCTTTTTCAACTTGGACCGAAGTGCTAAGTGGTGTGCCGCAAGGCTCAGTATTAGGACCGCTATTGTTCAATATTTTCATTAACGACCTAACAGAAGGTCTAGAGAGCATGGTGTCAATTTTTGCAGATGATACCAAATTGTGTAAGGCTATAAATACAGAGGAGGATGCCGAGTCTCTTCAGAACGACTTAGTTAAATTAGAAGCATGGGCAGCCAAATGGAGAATGCGCTTCAACACAGACAAGTGTAAGGTAATGCACTGTGGTAACAAGAACAAAAATTACACCTACCTACTAAATGGGGTAAAATTAGGGGATTCTGTACTGGAAAAGGACTTAGGTGTCCTCATAGATAGCAAGCTAAGCAGTAGTACCCAAAGTAGGACTGCAGCAAAGAAGGCTAATAAGATATTAGCATGCATAAAACGGGGTATTGATGCTAGGGACGAGAGTATTATACTCCCGTTATATAAATCACTAGTGAGGCCACACCTTGAATACTGTGTACAGTTCTGGGCACCGTACTTCAAAAAGGATATCCTGGAGCTTGAAAAGGTACAGAGGAGGGCGACCAAACTAATTAAGGGCATGGAGACGATCGAATACAAGGAAAGGCTTGAAAGACTAGGCATGTTTACATTGGAAAAGCGGAGACTAAGAGGGGATATGATCAACATCTACAAATATATAAGGGGACAATACACAGAGCTTGCGCGGGACCTGTTTTTGGTTAGATCAACGCAGAGGACTCGTGGACACTCGCTCAGGTTAGAGGAATGGAGATTCCGCACAATACGGCGTAAAGGCTTTTTCACGGTAAGGACAATACGTGTTTGGAATTCCCTGCCCGAGAGAGTTGTAATGGCGGAATCTGTCAACACCTTTAAGAATGGGTTAGATAAATTCCTATTGGATAAGGATATCCAGGGGTATGGTGCATAGTCATGCATTATAGTTACTATAAATAGGGATAAAATGCAATGGCTGACAGCAGCATCAATCAGAAATTTTAGTCAAATCATCATGCATAGGACACCACAAATAGGTTGAACTCGATGGACAATTGTCTTTTTTCAACCTCAGATACTATGTTACTATGTATGTTACTATGTTACCAAGAGACGTATTTCTTCCAAATACGATGGTAATGCTTAGATGTTACCCCCTTCCTGGCTTGGATCATAGTCGGGATAACCTTGTTATGTATCCCTCTCCTGGTTAGAATCAGCCGTTCAACTTCCATGCCATCAACGTAGCCGCGGTAAGTCCTCATAAATGAACGGGCCCTGTTGCAGAAGATCCTCGCGAAGAGGTAGAGGCCACAGATCTTCGAGGAGCATCTCCAGAAGGTCCACATACCAGGCCCTTCTTGGCCAGTCTGGAGCAGTGAACATTGCTTGAATCTTTTCCCTTTTTATTTGTTTTAGAATTCTCGGGATCAGAGGAAGTGGAGGAAACACATAAACCATATAACCACGGGGTAGAGGAAAGGGTATAGGGTGCGCTTAAGAATAGCAGCAAGTCTATCAATATTCCGTCTTGGAGGGGACTCTCAACCTCCACCACATAGAGAAATTGTAAAACAGAAGTGACAGAAAACAGACAAGAATGCGCTAGGGGGTGTGATGAAATAAAAATAAAACTAAATACGTTCACCACTTTTTTCTCCTCCACGTTTTGCGTATGTGGATATAATCCTCATGTGCATGTAAGGAAATTAAAGAGAAAAATATGCCTTATGGTGAAGTACAGTTTAATACATTAAATACATATCACAATTTCCAACATCAACATTTAAAAAGTGCAAGTGCAAATGAAATAGCAACGGGTGTGGGGAATCCTTTGGAGGCTGCAAAGTGAACAATTACCGGCTGGATGAAAGACTATTCACAAGGAACAATCCTGGCAGTGCATCAATCCGTTAGATGACCCAGGTTCCACAGACCACACATGCAGATGGTTCTCCTGTCGGTTTTTCGTCAGATCAGCTGCCTCCATCAGCCCACACGTCCACCAACGCGTTTCAACCCGCCAAATCGGGTCTTTTTCAAGGTGTGTATCCGGTAAGAATATGTCCATCCCCATCAGAATATCCCTTTTTAAATGAACTCAGTCCAATCCCCGGCCGGCGAGCGCAGCTGATTCCTATACATAGATTAAACTACAAGTCCATGAATCCCTGCTGCGCTCGTGCCGCCGACTTCCGATTTCCTCCGTTTGCCGATACGTCACTTACGGTGGGTAACCATAGTGACGCTTCTATAGCTCCCTCGGCCATTTACTCGGAACAAGTGTCTCTTATATCAATATTCATAATTCTCCACATTTCCAATATAGCACCTCCAGGGAAAAGGGGACACAAGTATTAAAACAGATCCTATCTATAATAATAGGTATAAGGGACAAACTTCTAAAGACTCCAATATGCAAACAATAAAAACAATTAATTTTAAAACCACAATTTGTTCCATAAAGTGCCCAGTGCATAGACATAGGTGACTGGTGCAAATCGGCAGAGTGGTAGTATAAAGTGCATGACAGAGATAAAGGTAAAGAGAATAAAAACCCTTCAGATTCAATTTAAAGGAACCACTTCAGTTCGAAGTCAATGTTAAGACCTCCAGGCTGCAATGTTCCTAGGTCAAAAATAGCTCTCATTTCTGCCTGTGCTAATTGAGTTGCCAAGTCCTTTCTTCTCCAATGACCTTTCACAGCCCGAAGTCCTAAAAATTTTCTGATCTGCGATGTACACTTACTATGCATTTTCTTAAAATGATCCGATAGTGCGTGGGTGTCCAGACCCCCCCTAATGTTCCTCAGATGTTCTCCCATCCGAACTTTGAAACCACATACACCATCTGATAGGGTGATCTTCAGGTTGCTGACTGTCGGGATCCCGGCGTACAGTATACCGCCGCCGGAATCCCGACAGCCGGCATACCGACAGTTTTTCTCTGAAGGACCCATGGAGTTGTCAGGGCATCTATCTCCACCGCCTGTGGGTCTCTTGACCTCTAACAATACCGCCTGAGCTTCTTGTTGAGACGAGAGGCCATCATGTCGATCTGTGGGTATCCCCATCGACTTGTCAAGCACCTGAACAGTTTCGGGTACAGGTCGTGTCTGCTGAGGAAGTCTGCTTACCAGTTGTCTACTCCTGGAATGAAGACCGCTGACAATGCCACAGCATTTCTTTCTGCCCAGAGGAGAAATCTTGACACCTCTGACATTGCTGCTCTGCTTTTCATTCCGCCCTGTTGGTTTATGTACGTTACTGCTGTCACATTGTCCGACTGGACCTGAATTGCCCGATCTTGAAGAATATGTGAGGCCTGCATAAGGGCGTTGTATATGGCCCTGAGTTCCAGAATGTTGATTGGAAGGATGACTTCCTGACTTGACCATCTTCCCTGAAACTGCACCCCCTGAGTGACTGCTGCCCATCTCTGAGGCTTGCCTCTGTGGTTAACAGAAACCAGTTCTGAATTCCGAACTTCCGTCCTGCGATGAGGTGAGAAGACTGTAGCCACCACAGAAAGGAGATCCTGGCCTTTGGTGACAGTCGGATCCTCTGGTGCATGTAAAAATGCGATCCGGACCATTTGTCCAACAGATCGAGCTGAAAGGGTCTTGCGTGAAACCTTCCTTATTGAAGTACCTCGTAAGAGGCCACCATTTTCCCCAGAAAGCGAATGCACAGATGTACCGACACCTGGGTTGGCTTCAGGACATCCCAAACCATCGACTGGATTACCATTGCCTTTTCCAATGGAAGGAACACTTTCTGTGACTCCTAATCCAGTATAATTTCCAGGAATGGGAGCCTCCATGTTGGCTCTAGGTGAGATTTCGAAAGGTTCAGAATCCACCCGTGATCCTGGAGGAGTTTGGTTGAGAGAGCAATGCTGTCAAACAACCTTTTCCTGGACGGCGCTTTTATCAGGAGATCGTCCAGGTATGGAATTATGTTCACTCACTGATTGCGGAGTAGAAACATCATCTCCGCCATCACCTTGGTGAACACCTTCTGTGCCGTGGAGAGACCAAATGGCAGGGCCTGGAACTGGTAGTGACAGTCCTGTAGTGCAAACCTGAGATAAGCCTGATGAGGCGGCCAGATCGGAAATATGAAGGTACGCATCCTTGATAACCATCCGGCTTCGGTACTATGAACAAGTTGGAATAGTACCCCTTGTTTAGTAGATGAGGTGAAACTGGAACAATGGCCTGAGTCTGTACCAGTTTTTGGATGGCATGCTGTAAAGTTATACTTGCCTCTTGTGAAATTGGCAAGCCTGATTTGAAGAATCTGTGAGGTGGGAGCTTTTGGAACTCCAGTCTGTAGCCCTGGGATATAAGATCTATGACTCAGGGATCCTGGCATGAATTTGACCAGATCTGACTGAAGAATTGTAGTCGGGTTCCCACCTGACAGCCCTCCAGGCATTGCGGTCCACCGTCATACTGAAGTCTTTGAGGAAGCCGAGCCTGAGCTTTGTTCCTGAGCACCTGCTGATGCTGGTTTGCGTGGTTTACCTCTTGCGCCATTGGAGGACGTAGAAGCACCTCTGGATCTGCCCTTGAACTTGGCTGTCCGAAAGGACTGTAACTTAGAAGCTGAATAAGTCTTTTTGGTGGGGGGGCTGCGGAAGGAAGATACGTAGACTTACCCGCAGTAGCTGTGGAGATCCATTTGTCTAAATCATCTCCAAACAAGGCCTCTCCTATTTCCTTTATGGCTTCCACCATAAAGTTAGCAGAGTCTTGTATATGCTGCAGGAGTAAGACAACATCCCCCTTAGATAAGGAATCTAACCCCTCAATTAGGTTACCTGACCATTTAGCATTAGTGATCCACGCACATGCAATAGTGGGTCTTTGGGACACCCCAGCAGCTGTGTACAATGATTTGAGTGTAGTCTCAATTTTATGATCAGCCGTGTCTTTTAGGGAGGCTGCACCAGGAACAGGCAATACAATTTTACGTGACAGCCTAGAGACAGATGCGTCCACTATCGGTGGATTTTCCCATTTTTTCTATCCTCCAGAGAAAAAGGAAAAGATGAGAGCAACCCTTTAGGGATCTGAAATTTCTTATCAGGATTTACCCACAGTTCTTCAAACAGGGGGGTATATTTACTAAAGTCACGATTTTGTCCGAGTTTTTTTTTTCTTCTAAGTGTCATCTCGGGAATTTACTAAACACAAGTCTCAGCAGTGTTGGGGCTATTCATATTGTTTTTCGTGGCAGAGTTCACAAATACAGATAAATACACCATCGGTCAAACATGGCTGTTTAGGTATAGAACATGGACCCTCATTCCGAGTTGTTCGCTCGCTAGCTGCTTTTAGCAGCATTGCAAACGCTAGGCCGCCGCCCTCTCAGAGTGTATCTTAGCTTAGCAGAATAGCGAACGAAAGATTAGCAGAACTGCTACTAAATAATTTGCTTCAGTTTCTGAGTAGCTCCAGACCTACTCCTAGATTGCGATCACCTCAGTCCGTTTAGTTCCTGCTTTGACATCACAAACACGCCCTGCGTTCGGCCGGCCACTCCCCCGTTTCTCCAGCCACTCTTGCGTTTTTTCCTGGCACGCCTGCGTTTTTTAGCACACTCCCTGAAAACGCCATGTTGCCGCCCAGAAACACCCACTTCCTGTCAATCACACTACAATCACTTTTGTGTGAAAGTACTTAGCGCATGCGCGCTGCGAACCATGCGCATGCACATTTTCCACCTAATCGCTGCGTTGCAAAAAACGTCAACGAGCGAACAACTCGGAATGACCACCATGGTAATTTACCAAGCTTTCATATTTGTAATGTACTCCGTGAAAGGGCAATTGCGACCGTGAAAAACTGCAAATCGTGAAAAAATGTGGGGGGGGAATAGACCTGCTTTTGGCTGGCGTGTTTACATGTGTTTCAACTTCACCATTAATCACACTTGAATTTGTGAGCCTATAAAAGGGGCCTAAGCACATTACTCACATCCCTCACTATGAAATGGCTGCTGGGCTGTGTAGCAGTGAAGTATTGTGTGTTGTGGGATTCCTGAGACTGCTCCATCAGTCTGGAAGAAACCAGGGCCATGAAACTGAACATTGTCAGCAGGTTGTACAGGTTCTGCAGAGGCTGCGCAGGCCTCGGTTTTTTAGGGAGTGTTTAAACTTCAATGCATTGGCCGATGAACAGGTCATACAGATGTTCCGGCTAAATAGAAACAACATTTTCCATCTGTATGGGCTTGTCAAACTGGACCTAGATCCTGAGACAATACACTCTCGCTCTGTCTCAGGCCTGCACAAACTCCTGGCTGTGTTGAACTTTCTGGCTACGGGCAGCTTTCAGGCTGTGTGCGGCGATGTCATTGGAATCTCACAGCCCACCTTTGCAAAATACTTAAATCAGGTGATGTATACCATACATACTCATCTATGCCAAAGTAGTTTATGCGGAATGTTACATTACACAGTGTTGTTGATATTTGTACTCATCTCACTCACCTATTTTTTTCAAATGTACACACAGGTATTGGATGCTTTGCAACCCCACATAGATGCCTCTATCTGCTTCCCTATCCAGGCATCTCAGTTGCATGCAGTCAGGGTAGCTTTCTATGGCCTTGCTGGCATGCCCAACGTGCTAGGTGCCATAGATTGCACACACATTCAGCTGAGACCCCCACGGGGCAGGCAGTATATTTATACCAATCGGCATCTGGACCACTCCACTAATGTCCAGGTGGTTTGTGATGCAAACCTTAAAATAATGAGTGTTGTTGCAGGTTATCCTGGTGGATGCCATGACTCCCTCATCCTCAGTCAGTCATCCCTCTTTGATAAATTTGAGGCCAGACAAATGGCCGATGGATAGCTGCTGGGTATGTAACTATGTATGTGTATACATTTATATTTTGGTAAACTCAACACTATGCCAGCAATGTGTGGCTGAATACCTACTTTACACTCTATACTATATATGTCTTTCAGGTGATGGGGGATATGGCTGTTTCTCTTGGCTTCTGACTCCATTGTCCCATCCTGATTCCCCTGCTGAACACAATTTCAATCATGCACATAAGTCCACTCAGAATGTGATAGAAAGATATTTTGGGGTACTGAAATCTAGGTTTCGGTGTCTTGATAAGTCTGGTGGACTTTTGTTGTATAGTCCCTTAAAGTTGACTAGGATTGTGTTCTGCTGCTGTTTTCTTCATAACATGTGTTTGCAACATCTGCCACATGTTGAGGAGGAGGAGGATGAAGAAAACAGTCAGCAAGTAGAGGAGTAAGAAACATCTGGTGACACTTGGAGTACAGATGTAGGGAGGCAGGTAAGGCAAGAACTAATCCTCCTGCATTTTTCCGGTAAGTATATGTGTTTTTGTATTTATTTAGTATTGCATCTCTTTCTCATTATGGGATAATTTATTTGAAATATTTGTAATCATCCCCTTTATGGAATCCAACCATGCTAGGTCGGACCCACTTGCCTGAGAATGTGTATTGTCCTCAGTACAGTGTAATGATCCCCCAGGGAAAGAGAAACACTCTGCAGTGCAGGAAATATACTCCGTAGACATTGTAATGTGGAAGTTTACACACACACACACACACACACACACACACACACGAGAACACAGGTTAAGCACAATTAACCAACAGAGCCCTCTAGGGAGACACAGAGTTATGAGGAAACCAGCCACACAGCACCCCTTTAGCTAATAATAATCTCAGCTAGGCGCAGACTAAGTACCCTTAATAGGGTATAAGTAAGTATAATACTGCTCCCACCCTCTCTGTGGAGGAGCTGCACTCCCCTGCCAGCGTTTTCAGTGTGAGCTGCAGAGAGAAAATGGCGCTGGTGAGCTGCAGGATATGCTAATAGTGAAGCACTGCCCCCTTAATGGCGCGTGGTCTTCCCTTTTTTTATACTGGCTGAGGTAATTTTGTGTGCTTAACAGTGGGTTAGAACCCCAGTAAGCTAGTGGTGCCAGTGTGGGTACTTGTAGTGGCTTCAGCTCACCCCTCACAGCAGATACACACCTCACAGTATGTTTTCTGAAGCCTGGAGCTGCAGCCTGTCAGCGCTGCGCTTTCACCCTTGTGCCGCCATTACCACCGGCGACCCGCTAACTGGAATGCCGGCATTCTACTCACCACTTTTCTTTCTTCTGGTTCTGTTAGGGGTGGCGGCATGCTGTGGGAGGGTACGCTCACCGTGGTGGAGCTTGCGAATGACTCCCTCAGGAGCTCAGTGTCCTGTCAGCGGACAAACGGGACCTTTAACTCTTCAGGAAGTTGGGCCGTTCTCCCCCCTAAGTCCCACGAAGCAGGCATGCTGGTGCCACCCAGCCCTGCCTTAAAATAACAAACAGAAAAATAAATGCAGAAAACTCTTCTAGAGCTTCCTTCAGCATGACCGGCTACTCTGGGCACATTTTCTAAACTAAGTCTGGTAGGAGGGGCATAGAGGGAGGAGCCAGCCCACACTATCAAATTCTTAAAGTGCCCATGGCTCCTAGTGGACCCATCTATACCCCATGGTTCTAAATGGACCCCAGTATCCTCTAGGATGTAAGAGAAATATATACTGTATCTCTCCTTTCCACCTATTGCTCTCTGAGAGGTTCGTCAATGTTTAGTTCAAGTGACAGGATAATCTTTGATAATTGAGACACTATCCCCTCCTGACTGGAAAAAGGTTGGCTAAGCACTTATATCTTTTATTTATATATATATATATATATATATATATATATATATAGCAAATACCACTGACTCATCACAAAATCTCCTGAACCATAAGGCTGGACTTCCTTAAAGTGGCAGTTGCAGAGCAGTCCATTATTCAAATAGGGGAGCCACTCCCAGTGATGTTTGACAGTGTTTAGGGGTGGCAGTTAATGTGGCTCCCCTATTTGAATAATGGACTGCTCTGCAAATGCCAGTGGAAAGGAAGTCCATGAACAGAGCACTGTGTCCTACCCCCTCTGTTACTTGGTATCACCAGCACCATGCATTCTTTATATCCCCGGCTGTGTGGGCTGTCTTAACTCTCCTCTGTGAGGGCAGAATTCCCAATACTAACCCCTTTAACCCCTTTGGGTAGGTAACACTGTTCCACCCTCTCCTCTACCCCCTAACCATCCATTTCTGCGGCCTAACCCTAACTTCCCCTTAGTGTCTGACCCTTTCCTCACCCCCAGTGGTGCCTCAACCTAACTCCCCTTGCCATGCAGCCTAACGGTGCCTCAACCTAACCCCCCTTGCCATGCAGCCTAACCCTAACCCTTCCCCCTTAGTGCCTAAACATAAATCAAAGTATGCACAAGGTCAAGAAACGGGGACCAGCAACTTACACAGAGGCACAAGCTATAACCCGCAGGGCATAACAGGAGTGACAGGCTCATAAGAGATCATTCAACTAATCATCAGGGAGAAAGGACTCTTAATGAATAACTATGTGCAGCTGTAATGCTGCACGTTCACACAAAATCCGGCTGTCAAGGTATAATCCCAGATCTCCCCACTGCCGCCTGGCATCTGGGTTGCCTAGCTACCAGCGGGGAACAGCTGTTCAGGAGCCAGAAGTGATGTGACATCCCGGTCACCTAGCAATGGCCGGGACCCATGGGAGAGACAACATCAATACTTAAATTATCAGGTCAGGTAGACCAGACTACTCATTAATAGAGATGTGCGGCTGGCACTTTTCATGTTTTGTGTTTTGGTTTTGGTTCTAATTCCACTTTCGTGCTTTGGTTTTGGTTTTGGATCTGGATGATTTTTGAAAAAAACAAAAACAGCTAGAATCACAGAATTTGGGGGTAATTTTGCTCCTACGGTATTATTAACCTCAATAGCATTCATTTCCACTCATTTCTAGTCTATTCTGAACACCTCACATTATTGTTTTTAGGCCTAAAAGTTGCACCTAGGTGGCTGTATGACCAAGCTAAGTGACACAAGTGTGCGGCACAAACACCTGGCCCATCTAGGAGTGGCACTGCAGTGTCAGACAGGATGGCACTTTTCAAAAACTAGGCCCCAAATCAGGGCCGGATTAAGCCTTGGGGGTGCCCGGGGCACTTAAAACAGGGGGGCCCTGGTGGAGGCATGGTGTATATTAGATTGTGCATATATGACTGGTGTCACCTGTGTTAAACTACTTAATTGATAAGGAAGTGTTTCAACACAGGTGATTGCAATCATAATTGAAGAAGAATGTCCAGGTAGAGAGCATTTTGTCCCTCCTGGAATAGGTCATGTTGGGATGTCTGGATTGTGTATATTAAATTTATACCAATGGTACATATTAGATTTAAACTAATAGTTTAATAATGCCTGGGTACTGTTTATAGTTCCACAAATTGAGGGACAACTATTTTATAAAATATACTTGTAGAACAACTAAGGCAACTTAAACAACCTTGAAACATAGACACATACACATAGAAAAATAAAATCTATAGTTTATCTTGTCATGTGCAAGAATAGCAGTATCCTCTGTGCTACTTGCACACTGGGACAGGACGCAGGAGGACTCTGTGTGTGTCTCTCTGTCTAGACCCTCATTAGACTGCAGGTTACACAGGACCCAGATTCCCATGCAGGGAGGAGGAGAAGCTGGGATCCTTGTGTCACTTACAGCTCTCTCCACCCTCCTAACTCTCCTCTGGTCGGTATCTCATGAAACCTAATTCTCCTGTGTCTCTGCCTGCACTGCATACTGTCCTGCTTGCATTCTGGCTGCCTGATTTTGCTGTTGCATAAGAGGAAAAGTTAGGGATGCCAGTGTGCTCTGGCCGGGGGGGGGGGGGGGGGGGGGGGTACAGTATGCCCTACGTCCCCTCCTTAATCTGGCTATGCCCCAAATAGCACCTCATGCAAAGATGTCGAAAAGGTGCAATGAGGTAGCTGTATGACTAAGCCGAGCAACACAAACAATTCCAACTGAAATTATACGTCCAAATCACTGGAGTTATACGTCCAAATATCTGGAATTAATTGGCAAAATCACTGTAATTAATAATTATACGTCCAAATCACTGGAATTAAATGGCAAAATATCGGTATCACCTGCCTAGGGAAGTGGAATATAGATGGGATTTGGTACTGGGGACACAATATCTCCGTCAATTGTCTAAATCACACTGCACTAATGGTGGATACCGGATGCACGTCTAACACCAACATTAGTGTCAAGGCCTCAGTTACGAGGGCTTCCATCATCATGTGAAGCAGAACCACTAGTCATGAACATAGGCCATGGCCTCAGCCGTTCCTTGCCACTCCGTGTCGTAAGTGGCATATTGGCAAGTTTATGTTTCTACTCAGACCATTTAAATTTCTTTTTTTGGGTCTTTTTACTGAACATTGGCTTTTTGGATTTTACATGCCCTCTACTATCACAATGGGCATCGGCCTTGGCAGACGACGTTGATGGCATTTCATCGTCCAGGGCCGTAACTATGTGTGTGCCAGGTGTGCCTGGCACACAGCGCAGTTACCCTGAGGGCGCAACGGCCAGCGGCATGTAATGAGTCTAATTGACTCATTACATGCCGCCTCTGCTGTGTGCCGTGTGCCGTGCTGGAGAGGAGAGAGCAGCACCGGGCAGCGGAGAAGGAGGTGGAGGGAGGGGCACTGGAGCCGCAGCAGTGCTATGTTCCTCCATCCCAGCATTCACAGTGGCGCCGGGCAGCCTATACGGAAGGAGAGGGGACTGCTGCAGCGGCGCTACTACTAATTACATAGCGCTGCTGCGGCTCCAGTCCCCCTCCCTCCTCCTCCTCCTCCCCTGCCTGCACCGAGGGAGCCTGACTGCCAGCGGGGAGATGGTAAGTATCTCTCTCTCTCTCTTTCTTTCTTTCTCTATCCTTTCTGCTGCAATGTGTAAAATAGGGGACTGGCTGCCGCAATGTGTAAAAAGGGGGACACCGTCTGCCGTAATGTGTAAAAAGGGGGACTGGCTGCCGCAATGTATAAAAAAGGGGATGTTGTCTGCCGTAATGTGTAAAAAGGGGGACTGGCTGCCGCAATGTGTAAAAAGGAGGACGCTGTCTGCCGTAATGTGTAAAAAGGGGGACGCTGTCTGCTGTAATGTATAAAAAGGGGAACGCTGTCTGCCGTACTGTGTAAAAACGGGGACGCTGTCTGCCGTAATGTGTAAAAAGGGGACGCCATCTGCTGTAATGTGTAAAAAAGGGGGACGCTGTCTGCCGTAATGTGTAAAAAAGGGGACGCTGTCTGCCGTAATGTGTAAAGAAAGGGGACGCTGTCTGCTGTAATGTGTAAAAAAGGGGACGCTGTCTGCCATAATGTGTAAAAAGGTGACGCTGTCTGCCGTAATGTGTAAAAAAAAAGGGGACACTGTCTGCCGTAATGTGTAAAAAGGGGGACTGTCTGTTGACTTCTGGTGGGCGGGGCATCCAGCATGGCCGCATCTTAGCTCTGCTCCTGGGACGGACCCTAGACAAACGCTTGTTTTTTATATTTATACAGCTCTTTTGGACTCTGAGGCTACTCTAACAGAGAGACCATTCAAAGAGTTGTTGGGTGATCCCTTTCCTGCCTCAGGAGCTTATTTATCCACCAGAGTCCGGCTGCATACGTTGGTGGCCTGCATGACCGCGAGGATATATGGCGCAAAAACTGGCATGGACGCTAGAGAGGTGCTATAGTTAGCGTGTGCCTGCACATATCGGCCCCTGTACCCACTGCCACGCCTCATCTATTTGCTGCACAACGCTGCGGGGACTGCTCTGCCCTGCCTGACACCCCCTTGCTCATCTGCATTTGACCCTAGCCCCCTGGGATTGCGTGCACCGGGTGGAACCGCTGCGCTTCGGAGTGCTATCTGTGACCCGGGAGGTTTGTGGCTGGCCGGGAGTCTCGTCGGCGGGCAGTCTGAGGTGGCTCTGTTGTAATGCTGTACCTTTGCGGCATATCACAGGAGTGCCCCACTGAGCCTGCCCCGTGGGAGACCGTGCGGACACGTCCACCACACAGATCGGGTACCGCTAGACCTCCTGTCAGAACCCCACTGGTTGCCGGTCGGCTGGGGGCGCGTGGTGGACTCTCGCTGCCTTCGGGAACCTGCCATCTGGAGCCTTACCTGACTAAGCGGCTACGGGACCGTGATGGATGCTGGAAGTGCGGGGAGACTGCCGCTTTCGGACGGATGTTGTGGAAAAGATCTGGCTGCTAAAGCCGCGCAGGGCGTGCTGCTGCCGGAGTATGCCAGGCTCCCACTTCAAGCTTCTATGGACAGACTCTGTTCCTCCGCTGGTGCTCTGCTGGCTTGTGAAGAGGATCGGGACACCGGAGCGTGAGTAGCTTCGGCTGACACTTCCTACAGCCTGATAGTGGTTACATAGTATGGGGAGTCAGGGAAACCGGAGTGGTGACCCTGCTGGGCTTGTCTGCCTATCTACCTATCTCACGTACTATAGGCAGGCTTTGCTGCTACACTGATATCCTGCTTCTGTTACTCGGCTCGTGGATAAAAGGTGAGGGGACTTGGGGGACTCAAAGTGGCCACTCTGCTGATCTTCTCTCCCTATTTGCTTACTCTTACTAGACTCTTTCCTGGACTCGGTGACAATGCTACCCTACATTTTTCAGGGTGGATGAAGGGGGGCCTGTGGAGGGACTGAAGGATACTGCTTGGAACGTTGCTATAGATCCCAGAGTCTGACTCTAACTCTGTTATAGCTTCCTATAACATCTGCTGGGTGAAAGTGCACCCGGCTACTCGGGGTGGGTCTTTTTGGGACTCTATCCTCCTGTCCTTCACATTGTGAGCTTTCATTCTTACTGTTTGTATTATATGTGTTAACTGTATGTGCCTAAAACACCTATACTCTCTTCCAGTATAACTAAATCGTACCACTTTGACCTACATTATATGAGTGTGCTACTATCACAAGCTATAGCATATAATAGCTCTCTGATGCCACCTTGTGGTGAATTGTTTTATAGCAGGCACTATAAAGATTGCTTAACAGGTCCTCTTTTTTATGTGTTGTTAGGTCTGTATTGCTCAGAAGAAATATTTCAGCACTACCCATTCGACTGCTGTTAGAGCGGTAACGCCGGTGGTGATCATGTAGATATAATTATTATTATATTCTTTGATATTACACAACTGATAGACCTCTATTACAGTCATTGTTAGGGGTCATACGACCTTAGCTTTAGCTGAGTGTCCACTGGTTCTGATAAGAGGAGACGCTCTGAATATGTAGGGGTTAGAACTGGAGGGTATGAGAGTCTAATAGGCCACTTGCCACCAACCCAGCGACATTTACGATAGGTTTAGTTACATTCTGTCAACTATAGAATACGGGGAGCGACCATTGTTTTATTCAAGTGATCCGTACTGGGCTATGGACAAATACTTAGAGAAACACACTTTACCTGACACCCCCAGCACCTACGCTGATTCCAATATGGTTAGAAACAAAAATAAATCAGCGGCTCCAGCCACTCCATCTTCCCCTGCAAGGCAGTCACTGGGGATTACGACAGGGGAACGTGGGGCGGCACCTTCTCAGATGCCGATAATACCTACATCTGAGGAGAAAGCAAAAGTGACGATTCAACTACTGGACAAAAAGTTCGAGGACCTACACACTAGATTAGAGACTTCACTAGCAAAAATTGACTCAAATACCTCAAGGATAGTCTCGCTAGAACAGCATCTTAGTGATAATGAGGACTCGGTCCATGCTTTACAGGCTTCTGGTGACCAAAGAGACCACACCATTCAGACGCTGGTGGCTAAGCTAGACGAATTGGAAAACAGGGACAGGATCAGTAACCTCCGGTTCATAGGCATTCCGGAGTCCGTACGGGGTCCTCAACTGATTGTTTATATTAGTGTCCATATCCCGCAGGTGCTCGGGATCCACGTTTCAGATGCTAATCCCCAAATTGAAAGGGCAAATAGACTTGGGCCTGAAAGACAGGAGAGGATGGCTAGACCCAGGCCTGCCATAGCCAAGTTCCTGGATTTTAGGGCCAAGGAAAAAATGTTGACAGCCTATCGCACTGCCCAATCTCTTGTTGTGGATGGACAGAAGATCTTGATATTTCAGGATTTTTCTGTTTTAGTCTCACAAAAGAGAAAGGAATTTTCCAATGTACCCGGCAAAACTGCGGATAATGAAAAACGAACGTCCGGTATATTTTACTGATCCGAAACAGGCCAAGGATCACCTACGTAGAGACCAAGCCTGATCCCCGGAGTGATTTGATGAATGATTTTTCGATATGAGGGTCTTGGGGACATTGGATGATGGCCGCTAAGTATATCATACACTTGATTATCTTATACGTGTGCGAGGCGGTGGTTGTCCATGGGTCCCTAGATCATTCTGCAACCGTTTTGTGGTGATATGATGGGCTGTGAACATGTCATGCACTTGGCGAAGCTCACGTTAGAAGTGGTAAAGTTAATCAGGCCACTAGGACATAGTTGGTCTCTTAGTTACTCACTTTATGGCTCTTTGCCCCCTTTTCTTTTTGGCTTTTGTTGCGAGTAGATAGTAGGATAATAACGATCTAAGCAGTTACCGGAGCCCCGGAAATGATATTGTTGGGGTCCTCAAGACAGATTGATGGGTTAAGCCCATCGTATGCTTCCAATAGAAAAATAGAGAAACACTTAATTATGACAATTATCCTTATACTTCAACTACGTTTCTTCAGCTCTTTAGCCTATGCTGACAGTTACTTTGTATCTTGTAATTCATTACACCTATGTATATCTGCATCCGGTTATGTTATGTCTGTATTCCGATGTTTATTGTGTACGTCCAATCCCATGAGACAGCTACGTCACTCAGAGTTTGCCTCAATCCATGTCTGCTTCCACACATTCCTATGATACACCTATGACCCCTCCTCATTGTAAACTGGTTTCTTGGAATGGTGCAGGTTTTAACACTCCGATCAAATGAAAAAAAGTGATAACTCATTAGCGGAGATTGAGACCCGACTTTGCTCTACTGCAGGAGACCCATTGGGTGCGGGGAGAAGACTCGACCCTTAGGGCCCGTTGGATCGGGGAATATATTACAGCCTCTTATAGAAATAAATCTTGGGGTGTTGCGATAGTCTTTCGTAGAGGTTTACGATATGGCATTTTAGATAGAAAGGAAGACCCAGGCGGACATTTTTTACTGATAGATGTTGACATAGAAGGGAATAAATATACCTTGCTTAACCACTTAACTGACGATTTATTTCACAAAAAAACGCTCCGAAATGGTCGGGTTTTTTCATGAGTAAATTAGGTGAAGAACATGAATTTAACCCTATCCCAAATGATTTTAGTTAAAAAAAGAAAAAAAATGTTTTTGAATTTAAAAAAAAAAAAAAAAATTTCCCCCAAACATCAAAACATCGACCGAGAACATCGCGACCATCGGAACATCAGGAACATCGTGACCATCTCGTCTTTCATTTTGAAAGCCGAGACAGCCTCGAGGTATGCAGGGGTGGTCTGGGGGCAGCAAGGGAGGGTTTAATTACACTCCCCAGCGGCTACCATTGTCTGCAGCCGCTGGAGGGGAAAGATCCTGCTGTGCTGACCGATCAGCAGTGATCGGCAGCATGGCAGACACAGGGGGAGAGTGCAGGGAGGCAGAGGTCAGCAGCGGAGGGAAGTTTCTCTTCCCTGCCGCTGCTAACACTCTCTATCTGACTGGTCGCATCCCGTGCGACCAGGTCAGATAGAGCACTTGCAGGCATGGTAGCATCTGATGCGACCATGCCAGGCAAGTGGTTAACATATATGCTCCGAATGTGGCCCCAGACCGTTTTTTGGCTAAAATGACACAATTGGTAGAGAGACGCCACATTTACAACTTAGTTATAGCGGGTGATTTTAACTCCGTAGATGACCCCATGATTGATAAGTCTCTGCCAATAAATCGAACCCTACCTCACTCTTGGTATCATGTACAAGCTCTCAAAACAACTCTTCAAGTTAGTGATCCATGGAGACTCTTACATGATGGTGAGCATACGTACACTCACCTTTCCAGGGCGCACCAGTCACTATCCAGAATTGACTTATTTTTACTGGCAAATTATTTAATGGCACAGGTAAAACGGGCTGAGATCCATGATATCTTGATTTCTGATCATGCTCCAATATCTTTGGATCTGTGGCATCATGCGGTGGTGGATACGACTCACCTTTTGCACTTCCCAGACTACATAGCCAAATCTGAAGATTTCAAAAACTTCCTTACGACCTCCTGGACGAATTACCAAGATGACAATATCGACAGCTGGGATGACATTGTCTTGTTCTGGGAGGAGTCAAAGGCGGTCATGCGAGGCCACATTATACAATACATTGCCAGACGTAAAAGAGAATCTGCTAAACTGTATAATAATTTACAGAAATCAGTGTTGCAAACCTTTAGATTATACCAATCAAATCATTCAGACTCCACTTTGGATGATTATTTATTATCCAGAAAGGCTCTTGAAGCCTTTTTGGTTGCACAGGCTAGGTCCAGCTTGGACCACTCCAAGCAGATGTACTTTAAATGGGGAAACAAATCTGGCAGGTTGCTGGCCCTTATGTCCAAACCTTATAAAAAAACATTCCTTCATTACAGCCATTAGAGCCCCTGCTACTAACACAACTTGTGTTAATACTCAAGATATACTTGATCAATTTCACAACTACTATACGACCTTATACCAGGATATCCCTATATCGAAGGATCGACAGGATCACCTATTATCCTTAGCTAGGTTACCCAAATTGTCTCAGGAACAGAGATATAGCTTGACCAGGGATATAACGGAGGAGGAGTTGAGAGTTGTTATAAAGGGACTATTGCCCCATAAATCTCCTGGCCCAGATGGATTTTCTGGCATGTATTACAAGTTACTGGAGACTGAAATATTGCCCATGTTATTGACTTTGTTTAAAAAAGTGTTAAAGGATAAACCAACTTTTCCCTCTTTTACTGACGCTTACACCTCCCTTATTTTGAAACCTGATAAGGACCCTTTGTTGATGGATTCCTACTGGCCGATATCTCTCCTCAATGTCGACCTGAAATTATTAGCTAAGATTATGGTTAATAGATTACAAGTCATAATGCCGGATTTGTTGGTCAGTCATCAGACTGGATTGTTAGGGGGCGACATTCTGTAAGGGCAATAAGAATGGCCATAGCAGCAGTGGTAGTGGGAACCCAAGCATCGCAACCCAATAGCATGCTACTCAGTTTAGATACAAATAAAGCTTTTGACTCTGTGGCATGGCCACATCTGTTTGCGGTACTGGACAGGAGAGGTTTTGACACGATTTTTATTGATTTAATTAAATATTTCCATACCCAACCAAAAACATCTTTATTAATTAATGGAGTGAGGGGAGACCACATATATATGTTTAGGGGAACACGCCAGGGATGCCCATTATCCCCCTTACTGTTCAATCTCTGTATAGACCCTCTGTTCCGCATTCTACAATCTTGGACGGAATTTAAGGGCATAAAGGTGGGTGGGGTAGAAATGAAACTATCTGCCTTTGCAGATGATGTATTATTATATATCGATGACCCGAAAATGTCTCTACAAAAAATATAGGGTAACTGGGAGAATTTGGTGAAATCTCAGGATTCACAGTCAATTTGGCTAAATCAGTGGGTCTCTGTCTACATCCCCGCATTACCACTCCACATTGGGGATGACTATTTGCGGTGAGGAGGGTGAGATCATACATTGACTACTTAGGTATCCGCCTTCCCAAAGGTCCGGCAGAGCTTTACAGATTAAACATCTCTACGGCATTAACGGATACGGCAAGGGAGCTAGAGGACTGGGCACACTTGATGCTGTCGTATGCGGGGAGAGCGAATCTCATTAAAATGGTGACATTTCTAAGATGGTTGTATATATTACAGGCTTTACCTCTTCTCTTTTCTCAAAAGGATATTGGTTCATTGAACGCCCACTTTAGAAAATTTATCTGGGGAGGTAAAAGACTGCGCAAAGGGCTGATAAAATTGCAACAACCGGTTGCCAATGGAGGGATTAATTTTCCTAATATCTTATATTATAATCAAGCGGCGATATTGAGGTATCTGCGAGATTGGTTGTCTGAAACTGACCTATATGCAAATACTTCTCTAGAAAAACAGTTTTTAACTAACTGTTACTTGACGGGTCTGCTTCACCTACATGATAGCGAAGTAGAAGACAATATACGTAATAACCCCTTAATATGGACTACAAAACGTATTTGGCATATACTCCGACATAGACAAGATTTAAACTCCTATAACTCCCTTTTTTTCACAATTCCTTCACAATCCTGACTTTCAGGGCGGGTTGGCAGCCTCGCCATATGATAGACTAAAATCAGAAGGACTACATAATGTGGGGACACTTTTAAACAAAGATACTAAAGCACCTCTTTCATATACACAAGCATCTGAGAGGTTCCCGAGTTTCCAGAGATACCCTTTTGCATATATGCAGGCTAAGCACTATGCTATGTCGGTGATAGGCAAATTATCTGACAATGACTGGAATTATTCTTTAGATGTGCTGCTAAATTCTGACTTGACAGTAATTGGAGCGATCTCACACCACTATACTTTCCTGAGTCAGAATATTAACCATAATCTTATTCAGTCGGGTATGAACTGTTGGGTACGCATTATTCCCTCTTTGACATGTGATGGATTATTGAGGACACTATGCTGGTCGAGAAAAACAATTCTGGCGATTCAATATCAGGAAATGTTTTTGAACATCTATCATAAGGCTTACTTTTCACCCCATAGGCAACATTTAGCAGGATTGATACCATCCGCCTCTTCTCCCAGATGCCACGCTGATATAGCGGATATGTACAATTACTTCTGGAAATGCCCCATGTTGAGATTATTCTTGCTCAAAGTAAGACAATTTGCTCTCGATAACTTGGTAAACTATATTCCTTTTACTGATATATGGGAAATATTCGGTATGTTACCGAAAGAGCAACGAATAGAGAGGGGATGCAAACGCTTGTAATTATAAGTGCGACCGCTCGTAAAGCCATCTTGCAGACATGGATTGAGGCAACTCCCCCCACCCTGAAATTATTATATATCGATGACCCGAAAATGTCTCTACAAAAAATATAGGGTAACTGGGAGAATTTGGTGAAATCTCAGGATTCACAGTCAATTTGGCTAAATCAGTGGGTCTCTGTCTACATCCCCGCATTACCACTCCACATTGGGGATGACTATTTGCGGTGAGGAGGGTGAGATCATACATTGACTACTTAGGTACCCGCCTTCCCAAAGGTCCGGCAGAGCTTTACAGATTAAACATCTCTACGGCATTAACGGATACGGCAAGGGAGCTAGAGGACTGGGCACACTTGATGCTGTCGTATGCGGGGAGAGCGAATCTCATTAAAATGGTGACATTTCTAAGATGGTTGTATATATTACAGGCTTTACCTCTTCTCTTTTCTCAAAAGGATATTGGTTCATTGAACGCCCACTTTAGAAAATTTATCTGGGGAGGTAAAAGACTGCGCAAAGGGCTGATAAAATTGCAACAACCGGTTGCCAATGGAGGGATTAATTTTCCTAATATCTTATATTATAATCAAGCGGCGATATTGAGGTATCTGCAAGATTGGTTGTCTGAAACTGACCTATATGCAAATACTTCTCTAGAAAAACAGTTTTTAACTAACTGTTACTTGACGGGTCTGCTGCACCTACATGATAGCGAAGTAGAAGACAATATACGTAATAACCCCTTAATATGGACTACAAAACGTATTTGGCATATACTCCGACATAGACAAGATTTAAACTCCTATAACTCCCTTTTTTCACAATTCCTTCACAATCCTGACTTTCAGGGCGGGTTGGCAGCCTCGCCATATGATAGACTAAAATCAGAAGGACTACATAATGTGGGGACACTTTTAAACAAAGATACTAAAGCACCTCTTTCATATACACAAGCATCTGAGAGGTTCCCGAGTTTCCAGAGATACCCTTTTGCATATATGCAGGCTAAGCACTATGCTATGTCGGTGATAGGCAAATTATCTGACAATGACTGGAATTATTCTTTAGATGTGCTGCTAAATTCTGACTTGACAGTAATTGGAGCGATCTCACACCACTATACTTTCCTGAGTCAGAATATTAACCATAATCTTATTCAGTCGGGTATGAACTGTTGGGTACGCATTATTCCCTCTTTGACATGTGATGGATTATTGAGGACACTATGCTGGTCGAGAAAAACAATTCTGGCGATTCAATATCAGGAAATGTTTTTGAACATCTATCATAAGGCTTACTTTTCACCCCATAGGCAACATTTAGCAGGATTGATACCATCCGCCTCTTCTCCCAGATGCCACGCTGATATAGCGGATATGTACAATTACTTCTGGAAATGCCCCATGTTGAGATTATTCTTGCTCAAAGTAAGACAATTTGCTCTCGATAACTTGGTAAACTATATTCCTTTTACTGATATATGGGAAATATTCGGTATGTTACCGAAAGAGCAACGAATAGAGAGGGGATGCAAACGCTTGTAATTATAAGTGCGACCGCTCGTAAAGCCATCTTGCAGACATGGATTGAGGCAACTCCCCCCACCCTGAAATTGTTTAAAGATAAACTGCACCATGTATTCAACATGGAGTGGATTGACACTATGTTGGAAAAAGAAAAGCGTTCGGCTGGGTTCTTTGGAACCTGGGAAAGCTATATCGATACTCTGCCGTTTGACATGCGTTCCAGAATACATGACTCCCTAAAACTCACTCATTGGAACGCTATTCGGAAATTATCCGGGGACCTGCTGGTAAATATATTACCCTTTACCAGGGACGTGCGTTGAGCTAAATGGCTTAGGAGCCACTGGCTAGCACCAGAGCCAGATTTACATGCAATATATGGGCCAAATGGTACATCTGGGCATTATACAAAGGTACAGCAGTATAAACGCCTGGAAATTTGGTGAGTTTTGATCAGAGATGTGCGGAAAAGATAGTCAGGTGGCCACTGCCTCACCTGCCATAGACTTTTAACTCCAGAGTTTTGGCTATAAAAATTATTAGAATAATGCAAAGAAGATATTTCAAACATATTCTTTATATTTTCCATATACTTTATACAGTCAAAACGTTGGCACAAACGTTAGTATGACAGGAAAGGATCTGCCTCACCTGCCTCACCCCACCGCACGTCAGTGCTGATTACCCTACTAAGCCCATAACATCATTGGAACGAAAAGGACGGATTGGGACAAGGAGGGTCGGAGGGAATTATTTCCTAAACACATAGTCTTATGGGAAAGGACATTGAAATTTATTCTTGTATAACAGATGTATTTCTTTCTTATTTGAATGTGCTGCTGATTCGAAATATCTGTATGGTATGTTTGGATAATTTCATGAAGGATGCTATATACGACGCTTCACACGAAAAAAAAAATGTCATACATGTTTTTAATATTAAGAAAACTGTACACATTATGGAATTTTACATGTTTCAATAAAAATTATATTTAAAAAAAAAGGGGGGACGCTGCCTGTCGTAATGTGTGAAAAGGGGGACTGTTTGCTGTAATGTGTAAAAGGGGCTTTACCTGGTGTAGTGGCGCTACTGTGCAGCATAATTTGAATAATGGAGACTAGTGTGCACCGTAGTATGAATTGGTATTGTTTTGTGGCCACGCCCCTTCCCCATGAAACCACACCCCTATATATTTTCTGCGCGCCTATGGCGCGCACTGGCCCTATCTTGCATGTGGGGGGGCACCAATGCCGTTTCTTGCACACAGCGCTAAAATGCCTAGTTACGGCACTGTCATTGTCTATGTCATGGCTAGTGGCAGCAGCTTCAGCACTAGGAGGAAATGGTTCTTGATCTTTCCCTATTTTATCCTCCAAATGTTTGTTCTCCATTATTTTTCTGGAGTTATATAACACAATATACGGTACAAGAGAGCGTACCCCTACACCTCACAGGGCAAACCCTGTAAAAATTATTTGGATTAAATATTAATAACCCCTTTATTTGGAGTAAATAATATACAGCACAGGACAGCACCACTGAAATTATATGGCAGCACCACTGGACTGGATTTATACGGAATAATATGGATTTATATGGAATTATACGGCACGATAACTGGAATTATACGGCAGTATCACGGGAATTATGCGGCAATATCACAGGAATTATACGCCAGTATCGTGGGAATTATACGCCAGTATTCCGAGAATTATATGGCAATATCACAAGAATTATACGGCAATATCACAGGAATTATACACCAGTATTCCGAGAATTATACGGCAACGTCACAAGAATTATACGCCAGTATCACGGGAACTATATGGCAATATCACGGGAATTATACACCGGTATTACAGGGATTATATGGCAGTAACACTGGATATATGGCAGCTGACTACACTGGACTGGACAGCACAACACAGCACCACTTTATACAGCTACACTGGATATATGGCAGCAGAGGACACCAACACTGTGACTGGCTGGACTGATGCAGCACAAAACACTGACTACACTGGACTGGACAGCACAACACAGCACCACTTTATACAGCTACACTGGATATATGGCAGCTGAGGACACCAACGCTGTGACTGGCTGGACTGATGCAGCTCAATACACTACACTGGTCTGGACTGAGCAGCACAACACAGCACAAGACTCTCCACCCTACTTTCCCGTCCCCAAACAGACACGGAACACTGAGGACACGTTCTCTCAATACACTCTCCGAGACTGGAGTGAAAATGGCCGCGACGCGCGGCTCCTTATATGGAATCCAAATCCCGCGAGAATCCGACAGCGGTATGATGACGTTTTGCCACGTTCGGGTTTCCGAGTCAGGCGGGAAAATACAAGCCTGACTCGGATCCGGGCTAGAGACGTGAAGTTCGGTAGGGCTCGGTTCTCTGAGAACCGAACCCGCTCATCTCTACTCATTAACAGAAACTATCTTTGTTTACCTAAACCAAAGAGGATTTAGCTAGATATATATATAAGACGGTGGCTGTCTGTGTCTGATTTAATCACTTTAATTTGGAAATGTGTATTGTATTCCTATGCCTTAAGATCCTAAGGCACAGAAGAAAGCAAAATGCAACCTTCAGCCTGAGGCTATTCTGGGGGTCTAAGAATGAACAATTCAGTGTTCAAAGGAGAATCACCAAACTGAGGCTATGAGGTGAAGCTTTGTCAGGACTCTGCTGTGGAAAAATTATACTGGATTATTAGGGACATTAAGCCAAGTTATGCATCTTGGACCCTTTATTGCTGGAGGACCTTAACATCAATATGTGGTCATGTTAGTGATGAATCGGCAGTTTGGTTCTCTGAGAACCGAACCCGCTCATCTCTACTCATTAACAGAAACTATCTTTGTTTACCTAAACCAAAGAGGATTTAGCTAGATATAGATAAACCCCCTCTGTTTCCAATCTAGCCAGACGGTGGCTGTCTGTGTCTGACTTAATCACTTTAATTTGGAAATGTGTATTGTATTCCTATGCCTTAAGGTTCTAAGGCACAGCAGAAAGCAAAATGCAACCTTCAGCCTGAGGCTATTCTGGGGGTCTAAGAATGAACAATTCAGTGTTCAAAGGAGAATCACCAAACTGAGGCTATGAGGTGAAGCTTTGTCAGGACTCTGCTGTGGAAAAATTATACTGGATTATTAGGGACATTAAGCCAAATTATGCATCTTAGACCCTTTATTGCTGGAGGACCTTAACATCAATATGTGGTCCTGTTAGTGATGAATCGGCAGTTTGGTTCTCTGAGAACCGAACCCGCTCATCTCTACTCATTAACAGAAACTATCTTTGTTTACCTAAACCAAAGAGGATTTAGCTAGATATAGATAAACCCCCTCTGTTTCCAATCTAGCCAGACGGTGGCTGTCTGTGTCTGACTTAATCACTTTAATTTGGAAATGTGTATTGTATTCCTATGCCTTAAGGTTCTAAGGCACAGCAGAAAGCAAAATGCAACCTTCAGCCTGAGGCTATTCTTGGGGTCTAAGAATGAACAATTCAGTGTTCAAATGAGAATCCTCAAACTGAGGCTAGGAGGTGAAGCTTTGTCAGGGTTCTGCTGTGGAAAAAATGATACTGGATTATTAGGGACATTAAGCCAAGTTATGCATCTTGGACCCTCTATTGCTGTTGAACCTAAACATCAATATGTGGACATGTTAGTGATGAGTCGGCAGTTCGGTTCTCTGAGAACCGAACCCGCTCATCTCTGCTCATTAACAGAAACTATCTTTGTTTACCTAAACCAAAGAGGATTTAGCTAGATATAGATAAACCCCCTCTGTTTCCAATCTAGCCAGACGGTGGCTGTCTGTGTCTGATTTAATCACTTTAATTTGGAAATGTGTATTGTATTTCTATGCCTTAAGATCCTAAGGCACAGAAGAAAGCAAAATGCAACCTTCAGCCTGAGGCTATTCTGGGGGTCTAAGAATGAACAATTCAGTGTTCAAAGGAGAATCACTAAACTGAGGCTAGGAGGTGAAGCTTTGTCAGGGCTCTGCTGTGGAAAAAAATGATACTGGATTATTAGGGACATTAAGCCAAGTTATGCATCTTGGACCCTTTATTGCTGGAGGACCTTAACATCAATATGTGGTCATGTTAGTGATGAATCGGCAGTTTGGTTCTCTGAGAACCGAACCCGCTCATCTCTACTCATTAACAGAAACTATCTTTGTTTACCTAAACCAAAGAGGATTTAGCTAGATATAGATAAACCCCCTCTGTTTCCA
Organism: Pseudophryne corroboree; assembly: GCF_028390025.1. Taxonomy (NCBI): domain Eukaryota; kingdom Metazoa; phylum Chordata; class Amphibia; order Anura; family Myobatrachidae; genus Pseudophryne; species Pseudophryne corroboree. The sequence goes on from NC_086453.1 coordinate 283,356,226, forward strand.
ATCTAGCCAGACGGTGGCTGTCTGTGTCTGACTTAATCACTTTAATTTGGAAATGTGTATTGTATTCCTATGCCTTAAGGTTCTAAGGCACAGCAGAAAGCAAAATGCAACCTTCAGCCTGAGGCTATTCTGGGGGTCTAAGAATGAACAATTCAGTGTTCAAAGGAGAATCACCAAACTGAGGCTATGAGGTGAAGCTTTGTCAGGACTCTGCTGTGGAAAAATTATACTGGATTATTAGGGACATTAAGCCAAGTTATGCATCTTGGACCCTTTATTGCTGGAGGACCTTAACATCAATATGTGGTCATGTTAGTGATGAATCGGCAGTTTGGTTCTCTGAGAACCGAACCCGCTCATCTCTACTCATTAACAGAAACTATCTTTGTTTACCTAAACCAAAGAGGATTTAGCTAGATATAGATAAACCCCCTCTGTTTCCAATCTAGCCAGACGGTGGCTGTCTGTGTCTGACTTAATCACTTTAATTTGGAAATGTGTATTGTATTCCTATGCCTTAAGGTTCTAAGGCACAGCAGAAAGCAAAATGCAACCTTCAGCCTGAGGCTATTCTGGGGGTCTAAGAATGAACAATTCAGTGTTCAAAGGAGAATCACCAAACTGAGGCTATGAGGTGAAGCTTTGTCAGGACTCTGCTGTGGAAAAATTATACTGGATTATTAGGGACATTAAGCCAAATTATGCATCTTAGACCCTTTATTGCTGGAGGACCTTAACATCAATATGTGGTCCTGTTAGTGATGAATCGGCAGTTTGGTTCTCTGAGAACCGAACCCGCTCATCTCTACTCATTAACAGAAACTATCTTTGTTTACCTAAACCAAAGAGGATTTAGCTAGATATAGATAAACCCCCTCTGTTTCCAATCTAGCCAGACGGTGGCTGTCTGTGTCTGACTTAATCACTTTAATTTGGAAATGTGTATTGTATTCCTATGCCTTAAGGTTCTAAGGCACAGCAGAAAGCAAAATGCAACCTTCAGCCTGAGGCTATTCTTGGGGTCTAAGAATGAACAATTCAGTGTTCAAAGGAGAATCCTCAAACTGAGGCTAGGAGGTGAAGCTTTGTCAGGGTTCTGCTGTGGAAAAAATGATACTGGATTATTAGGGACATTAAGGCAAGTTATGCATCTTGGACCCTCTATTGCTGTTGAACCTAAACATCAATATGTGGACATGTTAGTGATGAGTCGGCAGTTCGGTTCTCTGAGAACCGAACCCGCTCATCTCTGCTCATTAACAGAAACTATCTTTGTTTACCTAAACCAAAGAGGATTTAGCTAGATATAGATAACCCCCCTCTGTTTCCAATCTAGCCAGACGGTGGCTGTCTGTGTCTGATTTAATCACTTTAATTTGGAAATGTGTTTTGTATTTCTATGCCTTAAGATCCTAAGGCACAGAAGAAAGCAAAATGCAACCTTCAGCCTGAGGCTATTCTGGGGGTCTAAGAATGAACAATTCAGTGTTCAAAGGAGAATCACTAAACTGAGGCTAGGAGGTGAAGCTTTGTCAGGGCTCTGCTGTGGAAAAAAATGATACTGGATTATTAGGGACATTAAGCCAAGTTATGCATCTTGGACCCTTTATTGCTGGAGGACCTTAACATCAATATGTGGTCATGTTAGTGATGAATCGGCAGTTTGGTTCTCTGAGAACCGAACCCGCTCATCTCTACTCATTAACAGAAACTATCTTTGTTTACCTAAACCAAAGAGGATTTAGCTAGATATAGATAAACCCCCTCTGTTTCCAATCTAGCCAGACGGTGGCTGTCTGTGTCTGACTTAATCACTTTAATTTGGAAATGTGTATTGTATTCCTATGCCTTAAGGTTCTAAGGCACAGCAGAAAGCAAAATGCAACCTTCAGCCTGAGGCTATTCTGGGGGTCTAAGAATGAACAATTCAGTGTTCAAAGGAGAATCACCAAACTGAGGCTATGAGGTGAAGCTTTGTCAGGACTCTGCTGTGGAAAAATTATACTGGATTATTAGGGACATTAAGCCAAATTATGCATCTTGGACCCTTTATTGCTGGAGGACCTTAACATCAATATGTGGTCATGTTAGTGATGAATCGGCAGTTTGGTTCTCTGAGAACCGAACCCGCTCATCTCTACTCATTAACAGAAACTATCTTTGTTTACCTAAACCAAAGAGGATTTAGCTAGATATAGATAAACCCCCTCTGTTTCCAATCTAGCCAGACGGTGGCTGTCTGTGTCTGACTTAATCACTTTAATTTGGAAATGTGTATTGTATTCCTATGCCTTAAGGTTCTAAGGCACAGCAGAAAGCAAAATGCAACCTTCAGCCTGAGGCTATTCTTGGGGTCTGTCAAAGTCAGAAAAATGTCTCAATGCACGTTGCCATATTTGCACCGCACACTGGTCCGCGCTGCGCGTGCGTACGCTCTCCCGTGGAAGCGCATACCCGCAATAGCGTGCACTCGCAGGCGCGGTATGCGTATTTACGGTAGAGTTTATGTAGTCGTAGCGTGCGACTCATTCGTTACATATTTTCACAATTAATGTAGTTTATAGATCACGGTCCCTTTGATAGATTCTGAAAGTTTGGTTAAAATACAATGTCCCAGAGCTGAGGAATCCCTCTTTATATCGTACGAAGGGTCTAACAGGAATCATACAGCAGTGTTTGGTACCCATCGGAAGAGTATTTAATTAGCAATATTCCGGTGTTGGTTTGGAGCGTATTAATCGCTCGTACGAATAGTTATGGACATAAGAAGTTTATGTCCATTTCTATTATTTACTCATACTCAGGTATGCGGCGGGAAACCCAGTTTCCCACCCACCTGAGCTGTTGGAAATCGTCACAGCCCACCTGTATGAATCACCCTATGACCTTTTGTTATGATGCAGGGCCGAATTCCTTCGGCCAATGGACAATGGGATTGTAGGACCAGGAGATTGCATTGTGTGTGGGGCATAAATAGGCAGGCCGACCACATCCAGCTCTCACTCTCTCATCAACGGTTATCTGCTGATAGCCGGGAGCTGGATATCGAGGCGCAGGCGATCATACCCTTTGTGCGTAAGTTTCTCTCCGTAATCATTGTCTTTCTGTGAGCCAATTTCTCTCTCTCTCTCTCTGTTCTGTTCTGTTCTCTCATATCTCCCCTAGACTAGGCTAGTATTGTATTGTATTAGATAGTATTGTATTGTATTGCATTTAGGTCAGTGTAGTATTGTCTTTTTGTATTTATTGTTTAGTTCTGTGGTTAGGAAGTCTCTGTTATATTGTAGTGTATCATTTGTACTGTTATCCCCTTTTTCAAGTATATTAGATATAATACAGTTAATAGGCTTTGGAACCTAAACCAGTATCTGTGCATTTTCTATAGTGTTAAGTGTTCGCTTGAGCGTCGGTGACGCTCAAGCAGCTTTGTAGTTAGTCAGGTTACACAAGGTTGCACTTACACCCTGTACTCACATTAAGGTATTCAGTGTATTTCATTGGTATAAGGTTTTAACATAAAGGTATAGTGTTGTGAGCGTCTGCATCGCTGGTGACCTCCTCGTGGTCTCGAGCGTATGCTACGCCATAGCGAATCATTCCCCTAGACATAGCCAATAACGTGTCCTGTGATCACTGGGCCGTGAGCGAACGTGACGCTTGAGCGTCTCGCCTACGGCTGAGCGATCGCTACGCCAATAGCGTACCATTACGGTACTTCTTAAGTAAACAGCGTACAGTGTTCTTAGCTTCATAAAGGGTTGTTTATACGACAAGGAATTTAGCATTGTCAATTGGGGGCTCGTCCTATACTTCTCACATCTGCACTAGGTAGATCAGCAGACATTATCCCCCAGCAAAGGGTGGGAGATTGTCTCATAGTGCTGGCGGGATAAGCGTCTGCTTCGCTTAGATAAAGAGTGCTGAAGGAACCCGGTAACCGGAAGTAAGAACAAAACGCTTGTGTCTTTTAAAACTGTTTTATTTCTCTTCTGTCTTGCGTATACACGCACGCATACATTTATCTGCATTTCTTTTTCAAATTTCGTATATCACTATTCCTGTTTGCCAATTTTTATAGTTGATAGAAAGTGCTAAAAAGAGATTTGCTGTTATTTCATAGTAGAGGTAATAGTTAAAGTATAGACCAACACACGGCTTGTCTGGGAGATAAGACAGTCAGTGTGGTGTGCGGTAGATGATCAGGGATCATTTACATTGATAAAAGTATATATTGTGTTACGGTGGATCCTTTGCATTGCGTACACGTGTCGCTAACAAAGACTAGCGTACGCAATCCAAAAGGCAGACGCACGCAGCGTTCATTACGCAACGTAGCGTCTGGTTACGCCCACGTAGCTCGTCACGAAAAGTTGAATTAGCGCAAAGTGAAGTAACGCAAAGGCGATAAGTAACGCACAGCGGTAGATAACGCGACGCGGTAAATAACGCAAATCTATTTTTGGAAAAATCTGAAATTTAGTTTAACAGATCCTGCTCCTAATTGGTAACACTTTTGGCCTAAAGACAATTTCTGCGCAGAAATAGATATAGAAACAAAGTGTACATGTGTTGAGTGAGTGTGTTTTGTATACAAAAGTTTATATAACTTTAAGGTGGAACCAAAAGGAAAGCTGGGTACTCGTCAAGGGACATACGTGTAAGTGACATATACGGTGGCTAGGGAGGCATCCCTGGTTAAATAATATTTGAGCATTAGAGTATAGCGGACCATAAGGTAACAAGACCAGGAGGTCATAAGGTAACAAGACCAGGAGGTCATAAGGTAACAAGACCAGGAGGTCATAAGGTAACAGACCAGGAGGTCATAAGGTAACAGGTAAAATAGACAAAAAGGTCCGCTATAAAAGTCCAGTGGCACAACGCCTGGGGTGTTGGTGCAGAACCCATATAGGCCATAAGCTCTTGCTGAAGGAATCGCGGCCGGAAACATCGATTCCATTGATCTTTCAGTACATGACAAGTAGTGCTCGTGTACTGAACGATTGGACCGCACGTAATTGTGTGCAGTAGTTAGTAATCTGACCTAATACCATTAGAGTAAAGTGGTCACAAACGCTATTTGCACATTCTGACGTGATTTGTGTAATTTTTTATTTTTGGAAGGGAAGTTCGCTGGTCACTCAGGAACTATCCAACAACCGATACTTGCTGGGGAACGCGCCCCAGTAAATAAAGGTTCACAGGGGCCCTAGGTTGGGTACAGCAGCTCTGGTTACAGTGATTGCAGTACTGGCCAACGTGGGCGAGAAGTAAGTGGGGTACTTGATAAACCACCACCGCCGGCCTGCCCAAGGACATCTTGGTTTGTTTGTAAGGGTTCGCTGAAAACCTTGAGATAAAGATCCAAGGAGGAATAAGCAACGCCTGCAGATTATGGGGGCCATTTGTTCCGGTAGGGGGCGATCAACCTCGGTTCGGGTTGATTCAGAGAACCGACCAGTTGGGTCGGCACGATATGTAATGTGTGAAAAATACGGTAGTCACACAGAGGTTTTATGTGATGAATGGGAGAGAATGACTGTACAAGACAGGGACAAATTCCCAAGAATAGGTAGCTTCAGTCCAGAAGTGTTACAAAATTTAAGGAGGAGGATATGTCTCGTAAAATCAGCAAAGAGACGAATTCAGCATCATGATTATTTACAGTTATGGCACCAGGAAGGTGAGATACAGAGAGGTTTGGCTCTGGCGGCAGGATCTGGGGCAGTCAGGAAGTTGATTGCCACAGCTCCTCCTCCACCATACATTGCAGGAGAGAAGTTGATTGCGGAGAGAAACGCACTGGGTTGTAAAACACAAACTCTTAGTAACACTGTAAATGTTAATGATGTTAACCAAATAACTCATGCAAGTATTAACCCGTGCAAGTTGTACCCTGTTTTGAACCTTCCTCAGGAGTGTGATCAAGAAGAAGATTCGGCAACAATTTCAGCTCTCTCTCTTGCAGCCACCATAGCAGAGACCACAGTAGGCACAGCAACACCCACGAGATTAGTGAAAGCCCCTAGCGGAGGGATAGGTGAGGTCGTGTCAACGGGTAAGTACGGCACCATGCACTACACTGAAACCATTGTACCACAAGTTGTAGAATCTACACAGGAAGAGGCTGTTAGAATTGCTCCTGTAAGGGTAATAGCAGTTCCCAATGGAAAAACAGATGTGTCTGGAGCCACTCCCATAAGGAACATTGCCATGTACACTCCATTTTCCCGAATGGAATTAAGAACAATAGTGTCCGAATTTCCTGACCCCAGAAAGGACTTAGTTGCTAGCCAAAAATACATCAGGGATTTAGGTAACACTGTAGAACCCAACAACAAGGATTGGCAGATACTGCTAAGAGCTTGTTTACCTTCCAATGTTGATGCAACTCAGTTTTTAGCTGATTGTACATTGGATAAAGATGTACCGCTTACAGACGTGTACAACAAGGATAATGTAAAAAGGATAAATTTACAGTTAAAAGAGTATTTCCCAGCCGTTGTTAAATGGAATAAAATATTTTCCATTAAGCAAAAGGAGTCCGAAACGGCAACAGAATATTTTCACCGGGCACTATTAGAAATGGCAAAGTACACTGGTATAGAAGACATTAAGACCAACCCAAACCATCGAGAAGTAGCAGTATCTGTACTGATGGATGGTTTGAAAGAAACATTAAAGACTAGGGTTCAGACCACGCAACCATGCTGGCGAGGTCTGTCAGTGTCCGGCTTGAGAGAGGCTGCTATTGATCACGACAGAAACATCACTAGGCACAGGGAATCGCAAAGTGATAAGTTGATGTCCGTAAGTATACAGGCGCTGACCACAAGGCAGCCTGCGTATGTACCACCGAATCCTGTGGGTAAGGCAAGTGTAATAACATGTTTTTCTTGTAACAGACCGGGACACTATGCACGAGAATGTAGAACAAAGAATGTACAAAGATCTTTTCAACCCCCTAGACAACAACACAACACACGACATTGGGAGCAGGGTCCACAGAGGCGGAGTTTTGAGCCACATACAGGGGAAACAAAAAGATATCCCCCGAACAGAGATTGGCATGCCTCTGGTAGTTCCCAGCTAACTCCCCCACAAGTAGTTGCTGCCAATGGGATTCAGGGAGGTCAGCATACCCAATAGGGGTGTGGCCATACCTGTAATCTGCAGCCAGTTAAGTTGATTGCCAGTCTTGGAAGCGAACCAGAGATTGCAATCAATGTAGCTGGTAAAACTTTAAACTTTCTTGTAGACACAGGGGCGGCCAAGTCAGTGATAAATTCGACAGTGGGCATGAGAACCACTGGTAGGACAATTCCAGCCATGGGAGTAACAGGAGTAGTCCAGCACTACCCTGTTAGCAAACCAGCCGAGATTACAATAGGGCCTTTGCATACCAAGCATTCCTTTTTGCTGGCTGCATCGGCACCAACTAATCTCCTGGGTAGAGACTTACTATGTAAAATGGGTTGCGTCATTTATTGTACTCCTGAAGGTGTATTCTTGGACATCCCTGAGAATCACGCTCAGGAAGTACGAGACATGTTAGACTCCCCATCAAAATTAATGTCACATTCCATTATGACAAATAGGAATCCATCCCAAGTAGAAGAGATGACATCTCAGATACCAGAGTCGCTTTGGACAAAAGATGGACAGGACACTGGATTAATGGCAAACGTAGCTCCAGTAGTTGTGCAAGTAAAAGATGGTAGGATAGCTCCAAAAATCCCACAGTATCCTCTGAAGCCAGAGGTGGAGTTAGGAGTTTTTCCCGTAATAGAGCGCTTGCTACAACAGGGCATTCTAGTAAGAACGTCCAGCACAGCAAATAGTCCCATCTTCCCTGTTAAAAAGAGTGGGGGGAGGGGTTACAGGCTAGTGCAGGATCTAAGGGGGATTAACAAAATAGTTGAGAGTCAGTTCCCCGTAGTGCCTAATCCAGCTGTCATCCTAATGCAAATTCCTCCCACTGCCAAATTTTTCACTGTTATTGACCTCTGCTCCGCTTTCTTTTCGGTACCTCTGCACCCTGACAGCCAATATTTGTTTGCATTCACATACAGAGGAGTCCAATACACGTGGACTCGGTTACCCCAAGGTTTCATAGATAGTCCAAGTATATTTTCTCAGGCTTTGCATGATTGTTTACAGTCTTTCCAACCGGAAAGTGGATCAGTGTTGATACAGTACGTGGATGATCTACTACTGTGTTCTGATTCATTGGAGGCATCTCTGAAGGATACGAAACAGCTCCTGTTTCATCTTTCAGACACAGGTCACAAGGTTTCCAAAGACAAGTTGCAATTATGCCAAGCTAAGGTAAAATATTTGGGACACTGTCTAACACAAGGACTGAGACACCTGACCGCTGATAGAATCCAAGCCATTAGAGACATGACACTGCCACAAACCCAGCAACAGATCAGGACGTTTTTAGGAATGTGTGGGTATTGCCGTAATTGGATCCCAGGGTTTTCCATATTGGCGCTACCTTTGCAGGAAATGGTCTCTTCAAACAAACCTGATCGGATTTCGCATACAGACGAATCTGAAACAGCATTTGAGAGACTCAAACAGTGCCTAACGCAGGCACCAGCACTAGGTATGCCAGACTATGGGAAACCCTTTGAACTATACGGAACAGAAAGTGCTGGGTGCGCAGCAGGTGTACTAACACAAAAACACGGTGATGCCAGCAGGCCAGTTGCATATTACAGCGCTCAGCTAGACACGGTAGCGCGATCCCTCCCCACATGCTTGCGTAGCGTTGCGGCGATAGCATTGCTAGTGACGAAAAGCGAAGATGTCGTGCTAGGCCACAATCTCACAATCCATACACCGCATGCGGTATCTGCCTTATTGAATTCTGCCCAAACCAGACACGTCTCATCAGCAAGGTTTACAAGATGGGAATTGGCATTAATGGCCCCAGTAAACATCACCATAAGGAGATGCAGTGCATTAAATCCTGCAACATTTCTCCCAGGTGTGCCTGGTCAGACACAAAGGGTGGAAGGTGAGAGTGATGGGGAAGGAGGATTTAATGCAAAGGAAGATACACATGATTGTATGGAATATTTGACCCAAAATTTTACCGCAAGGCCTGACATCAGTGACAATCCACTAGAAGATGCAGAACTCACGTTCTACACGGACGGTAGTTGTCACAGACAGTCAGACTCGGGAGACTTGTGTACTGGATACGCAGTCGTAGATGACCAAGACACCATAGAAGCGGAACCGCTAGGCCCACCTCACTCAGCCCAGGTTGCTGAACTGGTCGCCCTAACCAGAGCATGTGAATTGGCTAAGGGTAAGTCTGCCAATATCTACACCGATTCTAGATACGCCTTCGGGGTAGTCCATGATTTCGGAGCCCTATGGCGGCTCAGAAATTTCATGACGGCGGCTGGTACACCGATAGCGCATGCAGCTCACATAAAAAGGCTTCTAACAGCGATACAGGAACCCGACAGAGTGGCTGTTATCAAATGTAAAGCACATACATATAGTCAAGACCCAGTATCCCTTGGTAACAGCCGAGCAGACGAAGCCGCAAAGCTTGCAGCTGCTACCCCCACACGGACAGACACCACACAGTTGATGGTATTTAATACCATCAACACACAGAAGTTGTGTGAGATGCAGAATTTGTGTTCCACACAGGAAAGAGCAGTCTGGAAGGCAAAGGGATATGGCCAGGAGTCCTCAGGGCTCTGGACGGATGGACATGGTAAACCAGTGGCCCCCAGGGCATACCTTCCATGTCTGGCTGAAGCAGCTCACGGGCTGACTCATCTAGGCAAGGAGGGGATGTGCAAATTGGTAAGAGCATACTGGTGCGCCCCAGGATTCTCCTCTCATGCGAGTAAGAGAGCAATGTCATGCCTTACCTGTCTGAGAAAGAATATTGGAAAGGCAATACCTACAGAACCATCCCATATCCCACCTGCCAGCGGCCCTTTCCAAGTAATACAAATTGACTTCATTCAATTACCCCCATGTAGAAATTTGAAATATGTACTTGTCTGTATAGATGTTTTCTCGAATTGGGTCGAAGCTTTTCCAGCAGCTACAAATACCGCTATGTTTACAGCTAAGAAAATTGTGCAGGAATTTGTATGTAGATATGGTATCCCTAGAATCATTGAAAGTGATAGGGGTACCCATTTTACAGGTGATGTATTTCAAGGAATGTGTAAGTTGATGGGAATTGATAGCAAGCTGCACACTCCGTACCGTCCACAGGCGAGTGCGAAGGTCGAAAGAGTGAACAGCACTATTAAAAATAAATTGAGTAAAGTAATGGCAGAGACAGGATTGACATGGCCAGAAGCTTTACCCATTGTTTTGTATAGCATCAGAACCACTCCCAGGTCCCCTCTTAATCTGTCTCCTTTTGAAATTCTGTTTGGTCGACAACCGCATGTCATGATTAACCCTCAGGATGATTTGAAATGTAACAATGAAGTAACTGTAAAATACTTGATTAACATGAGTAAGCAGTTGAGGAATCAAAATGATAATCTGAAGTTGGTGATTCCTGATTTACCAGGTAGTAATTGTCATGACATTGAACCTGGGGATTATGTAATGATACGAAATTTTCTACGCTCAGGTTGTCTTATTGATAGATGGGAAGGACCATACCAGGTCTTATTGACTAGCACCACAGCATTGAAGGTTGCTGAGAGAGAGACTTGGGTCCATTCATCCCACTGCAAGAAGGTTGCTGATCCCGAGAAGTCCCGTGATAAGGAACAGACGGTAGAGGTTGTATCACTGGAGTGTCTGTTCCAGGAGGACTGAGGCGGCACCTGAGCCTTGAAGATCGAAAGCAGCTGTCGACTCCCCTCTCCCTTTTATTGTTTTCTCCACTTCCCATCCCCTCTCCCTTAAAATTTCTTTTTCCCCCTTCTCATTCTTCTCTATTTCCTCCTCAAAGATGGACTTGCCCCAAGAGACTGTGATCCGGATTTTGATGTTAACCATGATGTTGACCAGAGCAGTCTGTTCCGGCGAGAGTACCATAGAGGTCGAGAGAGGTTCTGGAATAGGTTCCGATTATGATGATGGAGGCGTAGTTTTCCAAGATCAACCAAACCAACAAGCAAAGGCGAGTATCAGAAAACGATCCGATAGAAGAAATTGTGATGGATTGTTAGCTGAAGAAAATTGTATCTGTAGGCTCTGTGATAATCTGGTTGAAGATGGATGCATAAAGAAATGCCAATCTAGTTTTAATATCCATATGGACCGGCATCCATTGAGTGACTATCACTCTCTAGTGGGTAACGTGTTAAACCAAACAGATTGTTGGGTATGCTCTCAAGTACCTCAGGGTCACAGTAAATCAGGGCTAGTACCATTTCCTTTAACGTTAGGGGAGGTACTTGAGCTAAGTGGTGGGAGACCGGTGGACCGGAGGTTTAACATCTCCAGCCCTCCTAGTTTGAAGCTCCACCAATACCATGTGGATAGGTCCCTCTTATGTTTTAACATCTCCAATCCCAGAAAACCGGGAAATTGGGAAGTGTCATGGAGCAACCTTACCATGACCTTTTCACACAGAGCAGATAGAATGCCTACAGATACAGAGCTCGTACGCCACATAGCCAGTAGAGGAAAATCTTTCCGGTATCGATATACCCTAGGAAATAGGATTACTAGAGTTGGAGAGGTATCACCAGGATACTGTGCACATATCGTACAAACCGATACGTGCATTAGGCAGATGGAAGAATTAGGGTCAGGAGATTTCACCTGGAAGGTTTGTAACATGGTCATGTCCTTCTCCGTCCCATATGTTCTCCCCGATGATGCATATTTCATATGCGGGAGAAAGGCGTACAAGTGGCTTGCCCCAAACTCTGAAGGATTGTGTTATATTGGAAAAGTATTGCCTGAAGTGATGACTGTTACACATGACAAAATGAAGGACATACACCGTGGTGCCCAAGCTCCTTATACTCACACTCATTACGAGCACCGAGTTAAAAGACAACTGTCAGAAAGGTTAGAGCATCCGGCCTCTGATCTTATCCATGAATCCACCGGGATTCAGGTTCTGGTAGCGTTAGATTTCACTCGCACCGCTCGAGGTGTGATGAATTATAGATACATTTCCGCACTCGCCAATTTGTTAGATAATATCACTGAAATGTATGATGACACGTTTAGATACACTGGAAGAGAACTTCAAGCTTACAAAACAGAACTAGTTCAGCATAGGATGGTTCTTAATTATCTTACAGCAGTAACAGGCGGATATTGTGTTACATTGGCAACACAGTACGGCATAAAGTGTTGCACGTATATCACAAATAGCACCGAGGATCCGGTAGAGGTCATAGACCAAAAGATGGACGATATTCTGCAATTAAAGTGGGAATTTCGTCGAAAACACAATCTCACCCTTGCTGCTGTAGGTAATGAGCTGACTGGTTGGGTGTCATGGTTGAACCCGCGAAATTGGTTCTCCGGTTTAGGAGACTGGGCTCAAGGAGTCATAATGGATGTTGGAAAGTTTCTACTATGTATCTTGGGTGTCGTTATATCGATTGGATTGATATTTAGATGCGGGCAGGCTTTAATGAGGTGCAAACAAAGTACAAAAGTGATGAGCTTGAGGAGCGAGGAAACTGTAATTAACCTGGATTTGATTTATGACCCAATGATAGAAACCAGAATGTGATGAAAATGCGATTATACGGTCCGTTTCTTTCACCTGTTTTTCTGCTTTTCTCCAAGATACAAAGACCCCCTTGGACGAGGAAGCTGACGAGACGAGATGTATACAGACAACGGATTGACCAAAGAAGAAGATTTGACAACTTTAAATATGGACACTTGATGAACTTTGCCATGGATCCCCAGTTTCCCTAGTATTTTTAAACTCACGCTAGCCCAACATTTTTTGTAAATCTGATGGCTCAGACAAAGCTATTTGCTCATGCCCAAGGAGCAATACAGCGCAAAGAAGACGACTCTCAACAGATACCGAACACAACTTCAACAACAGATGTACATTTCCCTGACATAGAATATCATTGCATTTTTCGTAAGTGTTCTTTATCTTCATCTCTACAACCCCCAGGTAACGACACACATAGACGATAGGGAATACAGGCACAGATAGCAGCAACCACATACCTCCCCCATTCATGTATCATCAACTAAAATGTGCATCCCCATTTTGTTGCAACCACAGCCGAAATGAGCTCGGTAGAGTTTGACAGCCCATCCACAGACCTGTACCACAGGATAAGAAGGAATTCAAATGTATACTTCGCAATACCTCGAAGCTTGATTTACCACACGTACGGCACGATGATACATGACCCTCCAAACATGGACTCATACACACATGCTTCTACTTTCTCACTAGGTCATACCCTCTTCACACCTACTCCACTCTTCTCCCCTACCCAACCATGGAAATCAATTAACCCCTGACTTACATTTTTCTCCTTAAATGTTTTGTGGCAGTTATTATTGACTGCCAAAGGGTGGACTGTCAAAGTCAGAAAAATGTCTCAATGCACGTTGCCATATTTGCACCGCACACTGGTCCGCGCTGCGCGTGCGTACGCTCTCCCGTGGAAGCGCATACCCGCAATAGCGTGCACTCGCAGGCGCGGTATGCGTATTTACGGTAGAGTTTATGTAGTCGTAGCGTGCGACTCATTCGTTACATATTTTCACAATTAATGTAGTTTATAGATCACGGTCCCTTTGATAGATTCTGAAAGTTTGGTTAAAATACAATGTCCCAGAGCTGAGGAATCCCTCTTTATATCGTACGAAGGGTCTAACAGGAATCATACAGCAGTGTTTGGTACCCATCGGAAGAGTATTTAATTAGCAATATTCCGGTGTTGGTTTGGAGCGTATTAATCGCTCGTACGAATAGTTATGGACATAAGAAGTTTATGTCCATTTCTATTATTTACTCATACTCAGGTATGCGGCGGGAAACCCAGTTTCCCACCCACCTGAGCTGTTGGAAATCGTCACAGCCCACCTGTATGAATCACCCTATGACCTTTTGTTATGATGCAGGGCCGAATTCCTTCGGCCAATGGACAATGGGATTGTAGGACCAGGAGATTGCATTGTGTGTGGGGCATAAATAGGCAGGCCGACCACATCCAGCTCTCACTCTCTCATCAACGGTTATCTGCTGATAGCCGGGAGCTGGATATCGAGGCGCAGGCGATCATACCCTTTGTGCGTAAGTTTCTCTCCGTAATCATTGTCTTTCTGTGAGCCAATTTCTCTCTCTCTCTCTCTGTTCTGTTCTGTTCTCTCATATCTCCCCTAGACTAGGCTAGTATTGTATTGTATTAGATAGTATTGTATTGTATTGCATTTAGGTCAGTGTAGTATTGTCTTTTTGTATTTATTGTTTAGTTCTGTGGTTAGGAAGTCTCTGTTATATTGTAGTGTATCATTTGTACTGTTATCCCCTTTTTCAAGTATATTAGATATAATACAGTTAATAGGCTTTGGAACCTAAACCAGTATCTGTGCATTTTCTATAGTGTTAAGTGTTCGCTTGAGCGTCGGTGACGCTCAAGCAGCTTTGTAGTTAGTCAGGTTACACAAGGTTGCACTTACACCCTGTACTCACATTAAGGTATTCAGTGTATTTCATTGGTATAAGGTTTTAACATAAAGGTATAGTGTTGTGAGCGTCTGCATCGCTGGTGACCTCCTCGTGGTCTCGAGCGTATGCTACGCCACAGCGAATCATTCCCCTAGACATAGCCAATAACGTGTCCTGTGATCACTGGGCCGTGAGCGAACGTGACGCTTGAGCGTCTCGCCTACGGCTGAGCGATCGCTACGCCAATAGCGTACCATTACGGTACTTCTTAAGTAAACAGCGTACAGTGTTCTTAGCTTCATAAAGGGTTGTTTATAAGACAAGGAATTTAGCATTGTCAGGTCTAAGAATGAACAATTCAGTGTTCAAAGGAGAATCCTCAAACTGAGGCTAGGAGGTGAAGCTTTGTCAGGGTTCTGCTGTGGAAAAAATGATACTGGATTATTAGGGACATTAAGCCAAGTTATGCATCTTGGACCCTCTATTGCTGTTGAACCTAAACATCAATATGTGGACATGTTAGTGATGAGTCGGCAGTTCGGTTCTCTGAGAACCGAACCCGCTCATCTCTGCTCATTAACAGAAACTATCTTTGTTTACCTAAACCAAAGAGGATTTAGCTAGATATAGATAAACCCCCTCTGTTTCCAATCTAGCCAGACGGTGGCTGTCTGTGTCTGATTTAATCACTTTAATTTGGAAATGTGTATTGTATTTCTATGCCTTAAGATCCTAAGGCACAGAAGAAAGCAAAATGCAACCTTCAGCCTGAGGCTATTCTGGGGGTCTAAGAATGAACAATTCAGTGTTCAAAGGAGAATCACTAAACTGAGGCTAGGAGGTGAAGCTTTGTCAGGGCTCTGCTGTGGAAAAAAATGATACTGGATTATTAGGGACATTAAGCCAAGTTATGCATCTTGGACCCTCCATTGCTGGAGGACCTTAACATCAATATGTGGACATGTTAGTGACAGTGGCGTGCGGTGAGCTCAGTGGCTGGTGAGGCCCTGCAGCCATAATGTCTGCTGTGTCCCACCGATGCCCGCCACCGCACCCAAGCCAATGCCTGCTACCACCGCTGTCCCTGGGTCAGCGGGAGACAAAGAAAGGCAGTGGGCGATTCCAGGGAGAAGCAGTGGGTGACAGCAGTGGGTGGTGCTAGGGAGAGGGTGACAGGGAGAAGGTGTTGCCAATGAGAGGGTGATAACAGTGGGTGATGCCAGGGAAAGGATGACAGCAGTTTGTAACAGGGAGAGGGGGACAGCAGTGGGTGACGCCAGGGAGATGATGATGCCAGGGAGCTGGTGACAGCAAGAGGGTCACAGGGAGAGGGTGACAGCAGTCTGTGCTAGCTGTGGGTCTCAGGAAGAGGGTGACAGGAAGAGGTTGATGCCAGGGAGTTGGTGACAGGAAGAGGGGGAGAGGGTGACGGCAGTTGGCGCCAGCTGTGGGTGACGGAGAGAGGGTGACGCCAGGTAGAGGGTGACAGCAGTCGGTGCCATCTGTGGGCAACAAGGAGAGGTTGACAGGGAGAGGTTGACACCAGGTGGAGGGTGACAGTGAGAGGGTAGAGCAATCTGTGCCAGCTGTGGGTAATGGAGAGAGGGTGAAGACAGGGAGAGGGTGACAGCAGGCGGTGACAGCTGTGGGTGACGGGAAGAGGGTGACGCCAGGGATAGGATGGCAGTGAGAGAGTGACAGCAGTCAGGGACAGCTGTGGCTGACGGGGAGAGGGTGACAGCAGTCAGTGCCAGGGGTGGGTGATGTCGAGAGGGCGACGCCAGAGAGAGGGTGACAGTGAGAGGGTACCAGCAGTCGGTGCCAGCTGTGGGTTACAGCAGTCGGTGACAGTGAGAGGGTGACAGATAGAGGGTGACGCCAGGGAGAGCACATTACTGTCCCACTCTACCAGCAGTATAGAATACAACATAAGGAGTACAGCCCAGAGCCTTGGGTCCCTGATAAAGCATGGGTGAGCTCAGCCCATTACAAACTAAACTACCCGCCACTCTCCCCCGCCGCACACAGGCATGCGCAGCACATTTTATTAGGGGGTGCACCGTCGTAGAGGCGTGTCTAGTACCACCTACCTACTGGGCATGTCTAGCAACACTTATCAGGCGTGTCTAGCACCGCCTACTGGGTGTGTCTAGCACCGCCTATTGGCATTCTTTTCTATTCATTATGCACCTTACCTATATGGTGGTTTCTCATAACTGGGAACCTCTGAAGAAATGTATCCTTCCTGGGCAGACGGCATTTTCAGTCGGTTATCACTATTCATGTAGGAGATCACATGAATCCGGAAGATGCCTGTTTGTGTAGGAATACAAGTGTACCATACTGTATTTGATAACCCTTTCACACATACACCAAATACCTAAGGATTTGTCGGGGCCCGTGGCTCGACCCGGATCTTGGCTTTGGGAATAGACCCAACCTGCTTGGCAACAGGTTTATTCCCAGGACCAACCGAGGTCACCTGTAGCGTGCATGGCATTATTCGGGTCACAATGACCTTGGTCATGCCTAAAAGCGTCTGAATGGCAGACACAGTTGCACTGGGAAATGACATCATCTCCACACATCTACTGTTAGCCGGAAGGCTTAATACATCTCCCCCATGGCCACAAGGTCCAATCATTGTAAAATAACTAAATAACTGTTTGTGTACTATGAGCCAGATAGGAAAGGTTTTCTTTTATAGTTGGTTTTAGTTGACGAGCCCTGTGCTGGGCGTCCCCCCGCCCCCCTTCCCCTTCGAATGTCTGTGTGACTGATCGTAGATGTGCTAAATTTGGCAAATCTACGATCAGGTCTGAATTAGGCCCATAGTGTATAACCCAATGCATTGAGTCAAATGCCCAAAGTCAGCAGACCAACCTCATCTTGAAGAAGGCAAATTCAAAATAGGAATTAAATTGCTTCAAGCTGAGATCTCAATTCCAGCCAAGGTTGTGTTATTTTCTTTCCCTCAACAGATTTTTGAGAACTTTTCCCACACAGATATACAGTAGAGTACAACATGAAGAATGGATCTAAGGGATGTAGATCTAGTCTCTATTGTAGAGCAATAGTTCACTATCCAGGACTCCTTACTGGAGATGTCTCCCAGTCAGACAATATGCAGATTTTAAATAGGGTACGAAAGTCCAAATGAGATGGACAATGACTGAAGTTTAAAGTAGGTCCTTAATAATGTCTGGCTCATACGTCTGCAAAACAACCCAATAGCCTGTTTAATATCATGACAGGTAGGTCTTTGTTTGCTAGGCTTTCATGTGCTGCTTTTCATGATATAGAGAAAGGCTTGAAATTGTGAACTCAGAAGAGGGTCATTCTGTTGACAATTATGAGAAAAGGACCCTTTAATAGAGCTAGCACTGCTCTTAAGTGGGCCAGCACTGTTAATAAGGTTTTCAATTTACCAATCCCATAGGTAATTTTAGTTCTGCACAATAGAGGGACTTGAGTCAAGTGAACTTCTGTGCATGGGTGCAAACAGGGTTGGACTGGCTCACAGGAGCCCCGGTAGGCCCCTCTAGGGATCAGGTTCCAGACTGTGCAATTGAATTATACAGTAAATTATACATATGTTACATTAAATTGCACATAACTATGGTGTATGTTCTACAGTGCATTCCTGCTATTAATCTGGTACATTATCATGTATGCACTAGCAGTATTTACTATATACATTTATGATGGGGCCCAAACCATGCACTCTCTCATGGTTAGCCAAGCCTCTGTAGTAGCTGGCCACACCCCTCTGGATACTGGTCCCAAAACGGCCCCTACCAATGCTTCCCACCCAGTGGGACCTTCATCCCCCAGTCCAACACTGGGTGCAAATGAAGAGTTTTTGGATACAGCGTATGCACACATACAAATTTACATATTTTTGCATATGTCCGTCTTATTCTGAGTCTTACGGAAATTTGTCTGGATCTCTTTTTGTGTGACACTGAGCGCTACAGGGCAGGAACTGTGTGTTGATAATACAATTGCATGCAACCACCCTGACTTGTGGGAGTGGCGGGGGTATGTATGTAAACTTACATGTAATTCTGAGCTGAGCGTATGGGGAAGGGAAACCTGTTTCTGACTGATATCATGGGGCTGGTGCAAGTAGTATTTCAGGCCGCCTTCATCTGCCCGCACCTGCAGTCACTTTGCATGCAATTCTGAATCATGCCCTAAGTGAAACATATGTAACAGTTTCAAATAGAGATGAGCGGGTTTGGTTCTCTGAGATCCGAACCCCCCCGAACTTCACCTATTTTACACGGTTCCGAGGCAGCCTCGGATCTTCCCGCCTTGCTCGGTTAACCCGAACGTCATCATCCCGCTGTCGGATTCTCGCGAGATTCGTATTCTATATAAAGAGCCATTTTCACTCGTGCATTGGAGATTGAACGGAGAGGTCGTGGCTGCGTTCTCTCCCTGAAAAGCTCCGTAATCTGTGCTCAGTGTGCTGCAAATATCTGTGCTCAGTGTGCTGCAAATATCTGTGCCCAGTGTGCTGAAAATATCTACTTTCTCTGCCTGAAAACGCTCCATATCTGTGCTCAGTGTGCTGCAAATATCTGTGCTCAGTGTGCTGCATTGTGGGGACTGGGGACCACCAGTATATAATTATAGTAGTACAGTACAGTAGGCCATTGCTGTATCTTGCAGCTCTGTGTCAAGTATACTATCTCTGTGCTGCATTATTGTGAGCAGTATATAGTAGGACAGTGCAGCATTTTGGTGACCAGCAGTATACATATATAGTACAGTACAGTAGGCCATTGCTGTATCTTGCAGCTCTGTGTCAAGTATACTATCTCTGTGCTGCATTATTGTGAGCAGTATATAGTAGGACAGTGCAGCATTTTGGTGACCAGCAGTATACATATAGTACAGTACAGTAGGCCATTGCTGTATCTTGCTGCTCTGTGTCAAGTAAACTATCTCTGTGCTGCATTATTGTGAGCAGTATATAGTAGGACAGTGCAGCATTTTGGTGACCAGCAGTATACATATAGTACAGTACAGTAGGCCATTGCTGTATCTTGCAGCTCTGTGTCAAGTATACTATCTCTGTGCTGCATTATTGTGAGCAGTATATTGTAGGACAGTGCAGCATTTTGGTGACCAGCAGTATAAATATATAGGACAGTACAGTAGGCCATTGCTGTATATGCAGCTCTGTGTCAAGTATACTATCTCTGTGCTGCATTATTGTGAGCAGTATATAGTAGGACAGTGCAGCATTTTGGTGACCAGCAGTATACATATATAGTACAGTAGGCCATTGCTATTGATATATTACTGGCATATAATTCCGCACATTAAAAAATGGAGAACAAAAATGTGGAGGGTAAAATAGGGAAAGATCAAGATCCACTTCCACCTCGTGCTGAAGCTGCTGCTACTAGTCATGGCCGAGACGATGAAATGCCATCAACGTCGTCTGCCAAGACCAATGCCCAATGTCATAGTAGAGAGCATGTAAAATCCAAAACACAAAAGTTCAGTAAAATGACCCAAAAATCTAAATTAAAAGCATCTGAGGAGAAGTGTAAACTTACCAATATGCCATTTACGACACAAAGTGGCAAGGAACGGTTGACTGTGACTGCCCACTGTGTAGATGTATTGCCTCCAGCAGCAATAACAGCAGCGGCGGCACCAGTAGCAGCATCTCGCAAACGCCAACTCGTTCCTAGACAGGCTACACTTTGTATCACCGCTTTCCATAAGAGGCACACAGCTGACAACCTCTTACGGAAAATGAGGAACATCATCGCAGAATGGCTTACCCCAATTGGACTCTCCTGGGAATTTGTGACATCGGACAATGCCACCAATATTGTGCGTGCATTACATCTGGGCAAATTCCAGCACATCCCATGTTTTGCACATACATTGAATTTGGTGGTGCAGAATTTTTTTAAAAATGGCAGGGGCATGCAAGAGATGCTGTCGGTGGTCCGAAGAATTGTGGGCCACTTTCAGCATTCAGCCACCGCGTGCCGAAGACTGGAGCACCAGCAAACACTCCTGAACCTGCCCCGCCATCATCTGAAGCAAGAGGTGATAACGAGGTGGAATTCAACCCTCTATATGCTTCAGAGGATGGAGTAGCAGTAAAAGGCCATTCAAGCCTATACATCTGCCTACGATATAGGCAAAGGAGGGGGAATGCACCTGACTCAAGCGCACTGGAGAATGATTTCAACATTGTGCAAGGTTCTGCAACCCTTTGAACTTACCACACGTGAAGTCAGTTCAGACACTGCAAGCCTGAGTCAGGTCATTCCCCTCATCAGGCTTTTGCAGAAGCAGCTGGAGAGATTGAAGGAGTAGCTAAAATAGAGCGATTCCGCTAGGCATGTGGGACTTGTGGATGGAGCCCTTAATTCGCTTAACCAGGATTCAAGGGTGGTCAATCTGTTTAAATCAGAGCACTACATTTTGGCCACCGTGCTCGATTATAGGTTTAAAGCCTACGTTGTATCTCTCTTTCCGGCAGACACAAGTCTGCACATGTTCAAAGACCTGCTGGTGAGACACTTGTCAAGTCAAGCGGAACGTGACCCGTCAACAGCTCCTTCTTCACATTCTCCCGCAACTGGGGCTGCGAGGAAAAGGCAAAGAATTCCGAGCCCACCCGCTGGCGGTGATGCAGGGCAGTCTGGAGCGAGTGCGGACATCTGGTCCGGACTGAAGGACCTGCCAACGATTACTGACATGTCGTCTACTGTCACTGCATATGATTCTGTCACCATTGAAAGAATGGTGGAGGATTATATGAGTGACCGCATCCAAGTAGGCACATCAGACAGTCCGTACGTATACTGGCAGGAAAAAGAGGCAATTTGGAGGCCCTTGCACAAACTGGCTTTATTTTACCTAAGTTGCCCCCCCTCCAATGTGTACTCCGAAAGAGTGTTTAGTGCAGCCGGTCACCTTGGCAGCAATCGGCGTATGAGGTTACTTCCAGAAAATGTGGAGAAGATGATGTTCATCAAAATGAATTATAATCAATTCCTCTGTGGAGACATTCACCAGCAATTTCCTCCAGAAAGTACACGGGGACCTGAGATGGTGGATTCCAGTGGGGACGGATTAATACTCTGTGAGGAGGGGGATGTACACAGTGAAAGGGGTGATGAATCGGACGATGAGGAGGAGGTGGACATCTTGCCTCTGTAGAGCCAGTTTGTGCAAGGAGAGATTGATTGCTTCATTTTTGGTGGGGGCCCAAACCAACCAGTCATTTCAGCCACAGTCGAGTGGCAGACCCTGTGGCTGAAATTATGGGTTTGTTAAAGTGTGCATGTCCTGTTTATACAACATAAGGGTGGGTGGGAGGGCCCAAGGACAATTCCATCTTGCACCTCTTTATTTATTTATCTCTGCATCATGTGATGTTTGGTGCTAATTTTTTTAAGTGCCATCCTGTCTGACACTGCAGTGCCACTCCTAGATGTTTGTGCCACCCACTTGGGTCACTTAGCTTAGTCATCCAGCGACCTCAGTGCAAATTTTAGGACTAAAAATAATATTGTGAGGTGTGAGGTGTTCAGAATAGACTGGAAATGAGGGGAAATTATGGTTATTGAGGTTAATAATACTATGGGGTCAAAATGACCACACAGCCGAATCCGACAAAAAATTTTCAGGGAGGTTTTGCCAAAACGCATCCGAATCCAAAACACGGCCGCGGAACCGAATCCAAAACCAAAACACAAAACCCGAAAAATTTCCGGTGCACATCTCTAGTTTCAAATAAGGATCCCTAGAAATCCGCTGTTTTTGCTTTGCTTATTATTTATTGATTGTTATTTATTGTTCATCAATAAAACATCACAAATTATATAATACTATTGCAATAGCAAACAAATGCAATGATAACACAATAACAAAAAACAATGATTGAGATGCATAATGTAAACTCCTTGCTCTTGGAGCTTACAATCCAGAGACAGAACATTACAATTAAAAATAAATATATTTTCAGCTTGAATTTTAAAGCGAATGCAACTATTATTTATTTATTTATTTATTAACAGTTTTTTTTTATATAGTGTAGCATATTTCTTTGCGATTTGCAATTAGAACAACAGTAATAGATCAAAACTGGGGAACAACAGTAATAGAACAAAAGTGGGTAAAAACAGACAGACATAGAGGTAGGGACTACAATTTCTCATCATTTATGTACCCATTTGTACCCTTTATGTAATTTTTCTCATTGCTACATGGGTAAGCTTAATTTCCTGTGCTTCTGCATGGATCCCCTATGTCTAATGCTAAATGATTTTCTTGCCTATCTTTTATACTTTTACAAGACGTCCCTGACTTTAATTGCATTGAGAAAATGCACATTGCCAAAGTTTACATCATCACGGCGTACTTTGCTCTTCAGTACCTGAAAACCTTGAATGGTAAAACCTGCATCTGTTAAAGCTTGTCTTAGAAAGGCTTCATCATAATTTAAGATATGGAACTCTTTATCTTTAACTGAGAAAAATATTGCATTAAATTTTCCAACCAATAACAGGTGGCCGCCTACTTTTAATAAGGAGGACACATTTTTAAGGTTCCTGCAATAAGCATCTTTATCTTGGCTAATAGGTTGCAGTAAATACATGGTCAGCAGACAGTCGGCTTTCTCCAGGACAACTGGTGCTGTGGGGTTCTCCTTGCTAATATCACACATCATGATACGCTTAATTTTGCTTCTTAGAACATCTTCTTTTGCCAACCACTTTTTACTGAAAAAGAGCCAATAAAGCAATGGTAATTATGGGATACACTCAAAAAATATCACTTTATAGTTAAAGTGTAAGCAGCCAAAGGAATAACTCCTTATAATGCCCACATGTTGAAAATAAATCTTCTGTGAAGCAACACTAATCATGACGTTGGATGAAAACAGTCCTCATCAACTATAACATGGGCCTCTCAATTCCAAATGTGAATAACAATTGGTAGTAGGCTCTCAGCATAATGTATATATCAAACAGTTGTGAAACAACACGTGAAAGTTTGTTCCAGAAAAGTTTCTTATTTTAACTTGGAACTTGAAAATCTACAACACATACAGAACAGATAAGTAAATTCCGAGGATAAATTACATTTGGTACAGTAGTAGGCTCTCTGCCTACACATCAGTTATCAGCCAACACATGAAAAAAATACTCCAGAAAAGTTTCATCCCATAGAATTCCCATAAGTGGAAATTTGCAGTGCAGGTAGAGTGTGTAGATATGAAAAGTATCCCGTGGTTGGTAAAGGAAAAACTTCTGCTTTTAACTCGGGTGCTGTACAGCAGTGAATGAGTTAATGAGAGTATCCTCCTGCACATGGAAAGATACTGTAAGAGAGAAGGCTTCTGCTATCCTGGACAGTAAACGGCTCTGTCCCTGCTGTGATATCACATCGCAGGTAGTGATGTGCACCGGACATTTTTCGGGTTTCGTGTTTTGGTTCAAAAGGAGTATCCATCAGATACCCTACTATTGTGTGCTGGAGCCACTGCCAACTGGACCATCACCTATGGGCACCTATTATTGACACTCTAGGACTGGTAATTATATGGAAGTTACAGTCCCTACAGCGAAAGGCTATTTGCACTAAAAGTCCACCTACCACTGGATTAAATGGTGACTTGTCCTTAGTCCCTCATTTATCAAGGACTCTTTTTATAAGCTCCTTAACAATATTCAATTGATTGATTGTTATTAATCTGAAACAGAGGTTTCTCCCTTTTTAAAAGTGTTTATTTTTATTACATTTTTCACTTTACATTTACACCTGTCTGTTTTAATTGATAGTAAGCGCTGTGTTATTTATATTGGCACTTTCGACATTCAGCCACTGCGTGACACTACTAGATGGGCCAGGTGGTTGTGCCGCTTAGCTTAGTCATACAGCAACCTTGGTGCACCTCTTTTTCTTCTTTGCATCATGTGCTGTTTGGGGCCTTTTTTTGGATATCTGCCCTCCTGTCTGCCACTGCGCTGCCACTCCTAGATGGGCCAATTGTTTGTGTCGCTTGGCTTAGTCATACAACAACTTCATTGCACCTCTTATACATCTTTGCATGAGGTGCTGTTTTGGGCCTTTTTTTTGGATATCTGCCCTCCTGTCTGACACTGCAGTGCCACTCCTAGATGGGCCAGGTGTTTGTGCCGCACACTTGTGTCGCTTGGCTTAAGTCACACAGCAGCCTCTGTGCACTTCTTTTTCTTCTTTGCATCATGTGCTGTTTGGGGTTTTTTTTTATACCTGCCCTCCTGTCTGACACTGCAGTGCCACTCCTAGATGGGCCAGGTGTTTGTGCCGCACACTTGTGTCATTTAGCTTAGTCATACAGCCACCTCTGTGCAACCTTTTGGCCTAAAAACAATATTGTGAGGTGTTCAGAATAGACTGGAAATGAGTGGAAATTAATGTTATGGAGAGTAATAATACCGTCGGATAAAAATTACCCCCAAATTCTGTGATTTTAGCCATTTTTTTTTTTTTTTTTAAATCATCAAGATCCAAAAACAAAACACAAAAGGGTGGTTTTGGCAAAACCAAGCCAAAACCAAAACACGAAAGTGGAATTAGAACCAAAACACAAAACATAAAAAGTGCCAGCCGCACATCTCTATTAAGAGAGATCAATTTCAGAGGGTTACCACCTGCGCACTGAGGCAATGCCAACTACCTAATGAGTATGGCGAGCTGCTGATGTTTGTAGGTGATCTATCCTACCAGAAAAATTGCAGAGTATGTACAACACAGCGCTCAGCCCCTGATAATTGAATTTATGGGGTGTCAGTGTTCACCTTGTCTATGTAGTCTTGATTATAATGTTATGTCACAGGTGTGAATCTTAGATTGTATTGATGTCAAACAGATAATAACAATTTAAGGTATCAATTAAACTTTTATTGGGGAGTCACAGTGCTCCTCCCAGACACTTTGTTAATACTATGAGTTATCCTTATATTGTTCAGGGTTAATTCTGTCCATGCAAATTGCGTGAATTTTCTCCTGTAAATGACTTTTAATAATCTCTGACCATTATCATAGGCCCGCAGAGTTAATGCGTCCAAATGATCCAATCAACAAAATATAAAAATATAAAAATTAAATTGCTGATCGCAAATGTACTTGTTAAATGTGATGTTCCGCCCTAGATAGAGCAGTCTTTAGTCCTGCTAACCGCAGCAGATTCTTGGGTATAAATAGAAATGCAGGTATACGTTGGGGGATATATGTTCTGGGGGTGCGGCGTCCCGTAACCCTCAGGTGCATATACTTACCCTTCTTCTTCTGGTCGTCCTTGTCTTTCGTCCCCCGCTGTGCTTGCTTGTCCCTCCGTCTCGCTCACCGGCCGGTGTAGAACCTCTGTGTGCAACCTGCACACCGATGCACGGACCTCCGGGACGACGAGATCACCGGCGGCTACGGCACTTCCGGGTACTGTTAGCCTGTTGTAGGCATTCAGTCCCCGGCGCGCTGCAGCACTGACGGCGGCTCTACTTCACTAGCCAGTGAAGGAGACTGTTGGATCGGGAAGCGGTTGATGCTGTCAGCGGATCTTTTGAAGATGATAAATGTTAGATCATGTCGTGTTCCCCCAACGCATTTCAGCCTTGGGATGCAGTCTGTGTGCAGTCATTGGAGAATAATTATTGTTTCCAGATTCAGCCAATCAGAAATTAGGAGGGACCATATAAGGAGTCCCATACAGCACTAATTGATACACTGCTCCCAGAGGAAGGCCAATTAAGGCTGAAACGCGTTGGAGGAACACGACATGATCTAACATTTATCATCTTCAAAAGATCCGCTGACAGCATCAACCGCTTCCCGATCCAACAGTCTCCTTCACTGGCTAGTGAAGTAGAGCCGCCGTCAGTGCTGCAGCGCGCCGGGGACTGAATGCCTACAACAGGCTAACAGTACCCGGAAGTGCCGTAGCCGCCGGTGATCTCGTCGTCCCGGAGGTCCGTGCATCGGTGTGCAGGTTGCACACAGAGGTTCTACACCGGCCAGTGAGCGAGACGGAGGGACAAGCAAGCACAGCGGGGGACGAAAGACAAGGACGACCAGAAGAAGAAGGGTAAGTATATGCACCTGAGGGTTACGGGACGCCGCACCCCCAGAACATATATCCCCCAACGTATACCTGCATTTCTATTTATACCCAAGAATCTGCTGCGGTTAGCAGGACTAAAGACTGCTCTATCTAGGGCGGAACATCACATTTAACAAGTACATTTGCGATCAGCAATTTAATTTTTATATTTTTATATTTTGTTGATTGGATCATTTGGACGCATTAACTCTGCGGGCCTATGATAATGGTCAGAGATTATTAAAAGTCATTTACAGGAGAAAATTCACGCAATTTGCATGGACAGAATTAACCCTGAACAATATAAGGATAACTCATAGTATTAACAAAGTGTCTGGGAGGAGCACTGTGACTCCCCATTAAAAGTTTAATTGATACCTTAAATTGTTATTATCTGTTTGACATCAATACAATCTAAGATTCACACCTGTGACATAACATTATAATCAAGACTACATAGACAAGGTGAACACTGACACCCCATAAGTTCAATTATCAGGGGCTGAGCGCTGTGTTGTACATACTCTTAAGAGAGATCAAGCAGGAGGGTATTCCTGACTGATACTACTGATACTATAATTAAGTAAAGTTTTATGGGAGTCATTCAGGTTTGTAAGCAAACCAAAAAAGTTAGCAATTGGGCAAAACCATGTTGCCCTGAAGGTGGGGCAGATGTAACATGTGCAGAGAGATTTAGATTTGGGTGGGTTATATTGTTTCTGTGCAAGGTAAATACTGGCTGCTTTATTTTTACACTGCAATTTAAATTTCAGTTTGAACCACCCCACCCAAATCTAAATCTCTCTGCACATGTTACATCTACCCCACCTGCAATGCACATGGTTTTGCACAACTGCTAACTTTTTTGATTTGCTAACAAATGTGACTCGACTTTGTATTTAACTACTGTAGTCAGTAGCGGATCTTGCCAAGGGCAAGCAGGACTTTTGCCCGGGGCGCCGCCTTCCAGAGGGCGCCGGCGCCATCCGGAGGGCGCCGCACCATTGCAAGATCCGCTACTGTGCCCCCCGCCGCTGTGCCCCCCGCTACGTGTCTAGTTTCCCTTCGTGGAGGGGACCTTTGCTGTGCGGTGCGCGATAATGTCATCGCGCACCGCACAGCATTGTGGCACAGACGCTAGGGGTCATAACTGACCTCTAGTGTCTATGCTGATCCGAGGAGAGGAGCGGCTCCGACGGCTGTCTGCAGCGGTCTGGAATCAGGAGTGGGGATAGTAAGTATACTTTTTTTTCTTCCTCTTCCAGCGGTGCTACAGGGGGCACAAATGGGAGCGTAACTGACCACGCCCCCATATGAAGCCACGCCCCTATCATTTTGCCTGGGACGCCACAAGGGTAAGAACCGGCCTTGACTGTAGTAGTCTATTTAAGTAAAGTGAATGGTGTATATAATGTACAGAATATCTTAATAATGTTTGTTAAAGAATCAATGTGTAAAAGAATTTGGTAGTCACTAAACAAATATGTATATAATGTAATTTGACACGTGTCTGTGAACAAAAATGAAAAATAAGTATGACATGATTGGCCTTAAATACAACATACAATTCAGTACTCAACATGTGACCAGAGCTACAGCAAGTAATTTACCTGTCACCTTTCAGTTCTGGAAATAGCTCTGGGAGATGAGACCAGTCATAGGCTTCCTCATGTTTATTCTTCCACCTCTCCAGTTCCTGAATGGAGGATTCATTTGTGTCTAGAACAGTGATGTCACTGAACTCTTCAGACAGTGGCAATAGGTGGAAAATGGCAGGTCCAGTAGAAAAATCAATTAAGATTCCTCCATTTAAAATACCTGTAGACAGTAAAACAACATAAAAAAATCAATAGCACACCAAATTAATTTATTGCAAATTGGATTACGTTAATGCATTGTTATAAACAGTTTGCCTTTATGTCCTAACTGGTCAAAACTGTACTGTAAGTATTAGATGGATTTTTACAGCAGCTGCCACAAGTGTGCATTACATATGTAAGAATCTGCAACCAGATGACATCATTATATGTCACTGCAGCCACTAGAAGGCAGCACAGCATATACGACAGCAAAACAACACCAACTTAAAAGCACTGAAACACCTGCCTGGTTGTTACAAATATATGAGAAATAATTTTCTGTTTCGAAATCCAAATAATAATTACACTCTAGCCACAATCCTTGATCAAGAAGCTACCAAAATTGACAAATGCAGCAAGTGTGATTGTGAAACCCATATCCAGCCTATCATGCTGCTGTTCATATAATCCAATTTGGAATTTTAAGGACATACGGTATATTGCAGAAAACTGTTGAGGTTTTCCGAAAGTATTGAGTCTCTCTTAAGTTTATTTACAAGCTCTGTTTTCTAGCACTGGAGGTCCAAGTTTGAGAATTACTGGTCTATTCCAATGTCTTTCTTACTAAACTGCCTCTTGTTTCAGTTATACGTCAATATACGTCTTACTGAACTGCCTCTGGTTCAGCTGTATCTAAATTATCAACAATATCCTTCTTACTAAACTTCTTCTTGTTTCGTTGCATCCACACTATAATATTCTTATTACCAGTGCTGTTTTTGTAGGAAAATAGGTTCAGGAACTGTGGGCTGGGCAGAAGTGGGCGGTAATATGGGTGGAGCAACAAAAGTGGCAAGGCATCAATTGGTGCAAAAACTTTTTTTTTTAAACACATAATGCCCCCAGTAGTGCCAGTTACACATTGCCCACAGTAGTACCAGTTACACATAGCCTATATGGAGAGGGGGCCTGGATTGTACACCCTAGCTTCTTATAATGGGATATGCTACCTTGCTGGGACTTAGTACTAGAGTACTACAATATAGGAACAAGGGTGCAGGTGCATCATAAACCATTAAAATTATTACAGCCATAATATAATATTTGAGGTTCTTGGCATATATTTGCCAGTATATGAGCCTGCCCACCTACTTCACGGTGACCTCATTGGACAGGTCCCTAACACTATAGGGGTTCTCCTCTGGGGCGTACAGCACCCCCAGGCTACCCCAGCCACACCACCCCAGGGCACCACACAGAAAAAGGATAGGAGTGAAAGATCAGTGTTAAGCAAATGAAAGAGGCTGCTGAATGTAAAAGAAAAAAAAGGACAGCAGTAAGGTGTGACACTTCACGGTGTCCGATGAGGTCATCGTGAAGTAGGTGGGCAGGCTTATATACTTGCCAATATATGCCAGTTACACATAGGGGGTAATTCAGAGTTGATCGCAGCAGGAAGTTTGTTAGCAACTGGGCAAAACCATGTGCACTGCAGGGGGAGCAGATTTAACATGTGCAGAGAGAGTTAGATTTGGGTGGGTTATTTTGCTTCTGTGCAGGGTAAATACCGGCTGCTTTATTTTTACACTGCAAGTTAGATTTCAGTTTGAATACACCCCACCCAAATATAACTCTCTCTGCACATGTTATATCTGTCCCCCCCGGCAGTGCACATGCTTTTGACCAACTGCTAACATATTTGCTACTGCGATCAACTCAGAATTAGGCCCATAGCCCCTAGTAGTACCAGTTACACATAGCCCCCAGTAGTGCCAGTTACACATAGCCCTCAGTAGTACCAGTTACACATAGCCCTCAGTAGTGCCATTTACAAATAGCCCTCAGTAGTACCAGTTACACATAGCCCCCAGTAGTGCCAGTTACACATAGCCCTCAGTAGTGCCAGTTGCACATAGCCCTCAGTAGTGCCAGTTACACATAGCCCTAGTAGTGCCAGTTACACATAGCCCTCAGTAGTGCCAGTTACACATAGCCCTCAGTAGTGCCAGTTACACATAGCCCTCAGTAGTGCCAGTTACACATAGCCCTCAGTAGTACCAGTTACACATAGCCCCCAGTAGTACCAGTTACACATAGCCCCCAGTAGTGCCAGTTACACATAGCCCCCAGTAGTACCAGTTACACATAGCCCCCAGTAGTGCCAGTTACACATAGCCCTCAGTAGTACCAGTTACACATAGCCCTCAGTAGTGCCATTTACAAATAGCCCCCAGTAGTGCCAGTTACACATAGCCCTCAGTAGTACCAGTTACACATAGCCCTCAGTAGTGCCATTTACACATAGCCCTCAGTAGTACCAGTTACACATAGCCCTCAGTAGTACCAGTTACACATAGCCCTCAGTAGTGAGTAGTGCCAGTTACACATAGCCCTCAGTAGTGCCATTTACAAATAGCCCCCAGTAGTGCCAGTTACACATAGCCCTCAGTAGTACCAGTTACACATAGCCTCCAGTAGTGCCAGTTGTACATAGCCCCCAGTAGTGCCAGTTACACACAGCCCCCAGTAGTGCCAGTTACACACAGCCCCCAGTAGTGCCAGTTACACACAGCCCCCAGTAGTAGTGCAGGTTACACATAGTGCACAGTAGTAGTGCCAGTTACACATAGCCCCCTAGCAGTAGTGCTCACCCCTCTTGCTGCTGCCTCCGCGTCTCGTCTGTGAGCCTGCCTGAGGTGAGGAGAGCTCAGCGCTCATCTCTCCTTCCCCTTGATGTGTCCGGTCTCCGGTGGCTATTTGTAACATGGCACATCTTTTGTTTCAGTTGCAACTGCGATTTTATGCTAATGCAATTACAATGCCCTTCCCTGGTGGACAACCGTGTGTCTGAATGTGCAAGAGCTGAGATGCCCACGTTCAGTTTAGACACTACCATTGATCGAATTATTGAAACTTTCACCAGTCCTATGCTAGGTGAAGATCATCCACGCAATGTGAGCAATCTCAGCATCTGTATATGCAACCACTTTCAGCAACATGCCCATGCTACGCTACAATGGCGTCTGTTTAGTCAACCTCCTGTAACCACATAGGAATGCCATCAGGACACATACGCAGTGCAGCACAGACTCATGCACAGATGAAAAACATGGCACCAGAAAAATATATAAGATATTGTCCCTCACAGGCAAATACATATACATTGGCCCCCACAGACAAAAAAATAAACACATTGGCCTTCACAGGATAAAAATAAACACACTGGCCTTCACAGGATAAAAATAAAACACATTGGCCCCACCACAGGAAAAAATAAAACACATAGGGCCTAATTCAGGATTGATCGCAAAAGCAAAATCTTTCTCTAATGGGCAAAATCATGTGCACTGCAGGTGGGCAGATATAACATGTGCAGAGAGCATTAGATTTGGGTGGGTTATATTTTTCTGTGCAGGGTAAATACTGTCTGTTTTTGCATGTAGCCGACAAATTTTGCCGCTTTATTTTTACACTGCAATTTAGATTTCAGTTTGAACATACCCCACCACTGTCTTCTGTATCTAAAAGGGGTGCTCTCTCTGTCTGCTGTATCTGAAAAAGGGGTCCTCTCTCTGTCTGCTGTATCTGCAAGAGGTGCTCTCTCTGTCTGCTGTATCTGAAAAAGGGGTCCTCTCTCTGTCTGCTGTATCTGAAAGGGGTGCTCTCTCTGTCTGCTATATCTGAAAAAGGGGTGCTGTCTCTGTCTGTTGTATCTGAAAAAGGGGTGCTCTCTCTGTCTGCTGTATCTGAAAAAGGGGTGCTCTCTCTGTCTGCTGTATCTGAAAATGGGGTGCTCTCTGCTGTATATGAAAAAGGGGTGCTCTTTCAGTCTGTTGTTTCTGAAAAAGGGGTGCTCTCTCTGTCTGCTGTATCTGATAAAGGGGTGCCCTCTGTTTTCTCTAATGGGCAAAACCTTGTGCAGGTGGGACAGATATAACATGTGCAGAGACAGTTAGATTTGGGTGTGTTATTTTGTTTCAGTGCAGGGTAAATACTGGCTTCTTTATTTTAACACTGCAATTTATATTTCAGCTTTCATCCAAATCTAACTCTCCACAGAAAAAAATACATTGGCCCCCACAGGAAAAAAATAAAAATAAAACACATTAGCTCCCACTGAAAAAAATTAAAATACATTGGCCCATACGTGCAGGGGAAATAAACACATGGGAACAGAGGCAGACCACCCTGATGGCAACTTGTCCGCAGGACAGCAGGTACCTGAGTGAGTGGGTTGGTAGGTAATATGTACTGGCCCGTGCCACCATATGTAAACCACTAAAATCCTGCGGGCCTATATTAAATGGAGGGCCTGAAGCTGTAGCTTTACCTGCCCCATTGTTAATCCAGATATATATGTGTGTGTATATATATATATATATATATAAATACACAAACATACAGGTTGAGTATCCCTTATCCAAAATGCTTGGGACCAGAAGTATTTTGGATATTGGATTTTTCCGTATTTTGGAATAATTGCATACCATAATGAGATATCATGGCGATGGGACACAAGTCTAAGCACAGAATGCATTTATGTTTTGTATACACCGTATACAAACAGCCTGAAGGTCATTTTAGCCAAGATTTTTAATAACTTTGTGCATTAAACAAAGTGTGTGTACATTCACACAATTCAATTATGTTTCATATACACCTTATACACACAGCCTGAAGGTCATTTAATACAATATTTTTAATAACTTTGTGTATTAAACAAAGTTTGTGTACATTGAGCCATCAGAAAACAAAGGTTTCACTATCTCACTCTCACTCAAAAAACTCAGTATTTCGGAATATTGCGTATTTCGGAATATTTGGATATGGGACCTGTATTTATTTATTTATTTATTTACCTGTATTTATTTATTTATTTATTTGCAAGCCCAAATCTAGCTAAACATAATAAAAAGATGATTTCATAAGTTTCTTAAGCTGGGTACACACTGGCAGATATATCTGCAGATGGCGGTTGTTCATACACACAGAAAGATGCACCAAGATATCTTAAAGATATATCTGCTGTTAAATCTATCCGGAGCTATATATGCAGATGGGGATTGTTCATACACACTGAAAGATGCACTAATATATCTGCAGATATATTGGTCATCTGCTGTGTTGCACAGCAGATGCAATATATCTGTGAAAGACGTCTTGCACAGACATATTGCTTGTACACACCTGCAGATCAGCAAAAGATATATTGGACAACCAGCTGATTGGCCAATATATCTGCCAGTGTGTACCCAGCATGTGTTAGTCTTAAATGCTTAGGAAGCTAGTTTAAAAAAAAAAAAAAAAATAGGAGCATCGGTTAACAGAACCAATGTTGAAGAATAAGCTATGTTTTGTAACTAATGTTTTCTTTCAATGTCCCATCCCTACCCAGACTGGATGTCAGCAGCGACTGGATGTCATAGGCAGCTGCCTATGAGCGCAGGTAACTGAGGGGGGCGGCACGCTGAGGCTGCCAGGAGCCCTTGTCATTTTGGTGGTTAGCCTCTCTCCCTGTAGCCCCCATGCAATAGCAGCAGCAGCAGCAGGACACCCGGCGGCATGGACACACTAGTAGCAGCGCTACGGGTAGTCCTGCAAAGCTGCTAAACCGAGTGACAGGCAACTGCTGCTTTTTGGCCATTCCAGGCCACTATACCCTACCCAGTGTCCAGGGATCCACAACTGATTTTCTTTAATTCACCACCTCTCTGCAGAAGCTATGCAGTGGGAGCAGTGGGAGCAGAGAGGTGGTTTCCCCCTCGGCCGGTGCCGTGTCCCCTCTCCGCCGTCAGGAGCCGGCTCTATAGACTGCTGCTTTGTTTTTTTTGTTTTTTAAAGGGGGCATGGCCACATAGCTGTGATTAGGCCACGCCCCTCAACTTTGCCAGTTCTCCCCGTGGTCTGTCTGTGGCTCTGCCTGGCATGCCTGCTCTTTGGGAGACTGGCTCCTGTGATCAGAGTTGGAGGTAACTACTGTGGTAGTGGGTGTGTGCCTCCAATATGAGTGTGTGTGTCACTGTCCCAGTATGAGTGTCAGTGTGTATGTGTGTCTCAATATGAGAGAGTGTGTGTGTGTGTGTGTGTGTGTGTTTCAGTATGAGTGTGTGTGTGTGTGTGTGTGTGTGTGTGTTCCTCTGCCTCAGTATGAGTGTCAGTGTGTGTGTGTGTGCGTGTGCCTCTGCCTCATTATGAGTGTCAGTATGTGTGTGTGTGCCTCTGCCTCAGTATGAGTCAGTGTGTGTCTCAATGTCAGTGTGTGTGTGTGTGTGTGTGTGTGTGTGTGTGTGTGTGTGTGTTTGTGTTTCAGTATCAGTGTGTGTGTGTGTGTGTGTGTGTGTGTCTCAATATGAGTTTGTGTGTGTCTCCATATCAGTGTGTGTTTCAGTATGAGTGTGTTTGCCTCTGCCTCAGTATGAGTGCCAATGTGTGTGTTTGTGTGTATCTCAGTATGAGTGTCAGTGTGTATGTGTGTGTGTGTGTGTGTGTGTGTGTCTCAGTATCAGTGTGTGTGTGTGTGTGTGTGTGTGTGTGTATGTCTCAGTATCAGTGTGTGTGTGTGTGTGTGTGTGTGTGTGCCTCTGCCTGAGTATGAGTGTCAGTATGTGTTTGTGTGTGTCTCAGTATTAGTGTATGTGTCTCAGTATGAGTGTCATTGTGTGTGTTTGTGTGTGTCTCAGTATCAGTGTATGTGTCTCAGTATGAGTGTCAGTGTGTGTGTGTGTTTGACTCAGTATCAGTGTGTGTGTGCCTCTGCCTCGGTATGAGTGTTAGTGTGTTTGTGTGTGTCTCAGTATCAGTGTGTGTGTCTCAGTATGAGTGTGTGTGTGTGTGTGTGTGTGTGTGTGTGTGCCTCTGCCTCAGTGTGTGTGTGTGTGTGTGTGTGTGTGTGTGTGTGTGTGTGTGTGTGTGTGTGTGTGTCCATATCAGTGTGCAGAGGCATAATTGTGGGAGGCAATGGAGTCAGCTGCCACTGGGCTCCTGCTCTTTAGGGGGGCACCTCTCCTCCCATTCCGTGTGTTCAGTGACACCAATCAATTGAGTTCATTGATAACCGCAGCTATCTCTTCTTTCCTGCCCCTTACAAATCATACCCTCTTTATTACACCTACACATTTAACAAGTGTCATACCCATTCTAATTATATGAAGTGACTTCTCTGAAAATTACAAGTAACCTCATATAGTTAGAATTCTCACGCTTCCTATACAGGAGTAAATTGCACTATCAGTAAGGTGTCTGCCTTCAGTGTAATAGGTCATG